>NC_039366.1:128365659-128665659 GCF_003573695.1 Papaver somniferum
GATAAGACTTGATTGATTCTTGCATATTGATTTTTGGAATCGTCCAAGTACTCTCACACGCAAATCAGGTTCACGAACTTGTCTTTATGAACCTTCTGATTGTGAGTGAAAGAGATATAACTTTAAATATTATTCCTTGATTAAGATTCATTAATTCAAACTCTCGGAATGGTATTTAAGTTTGTCCATACAGGTTGCCAAAGAAAAAGTTGGTGGTGTATTTTGGTACCCCAGTGTTTTCAATTGGTATCAGAGCAGGCAAACACGTTTAAGACCTAATAACTCTGTGTTTGAAGCAATCTGACTATATGGACAAGCAATCTTGATAAACGTACCTCTAGCATTTGATGGATCGAATTACTTATGGTAGAAAATTGTTATGCGTTCCTTTTTACAAGCCTGTAACTTTGAGACATGGAAACTTTTAGTTATTGGATATGATGCACTGACAGTTGTAAGAGACGGAACCACCGTTGCGAAGCCATTAATAGAATATAGTGATACCGAGATAAGTGATGTAAATCATAATTCTGACGGATTATACGCTTTTACCCACGCCATAAGCCCGGATTTTCGCCATCATGTGACCTATTGCACTAGGTCTAAAGATGCTTGAGATATTTTAGAAACCATATTCGAAGGAGATACCTCAGAGAAAGAAGCTAGGCTTCAAAACCTAAATTCTGACTGAGCAAATCTTCGCATGTATGATGAAGAATCGTTTGATGAGTTTAATCAAAAAGTGTCCGGAATTTCTAATGCATGTTTTGCTTTAGGTAAGACCATTCCGCAAAAGGACATTGTGATGAAAATTCTCTTATATTTACCAGCAAGATACGAGTCTAAGAACATGCCATCATGGAAGGAAATAACCTTCAAACTTTTTCAAGAAATACTCTAGCTGGAAAGTTAAAGATCTTTGATAATGAACTGCAATCCAAATCCGGAAAGGATATTGCATTCAAGGCACTTGTCGATGATGGATTTTCGACAAAGGATAAAATCGTAAAATCATGATACTGCATGTTTCTGACCCGGCTTCAGAAATGTATTTGAAACTCATATTTTATGATCTGTGAACCATTTCACAACCTCTCAGCGCTCTGATGAATATGCTACTCGTAAAGCCTCTCGGCTGAGCTTTTCGACACTTCGCATATTTCATCAGCACCTCTACGTAGAATCGAAATAATTGGACGGATCTTATGCATATTACATACTAGTATAGATCGTTAACGTCTTCAGGAGTTTTTGAAGCTTTATTTTTTAATCCATATGTATTGATAGGTTTGTCGTTAAAATTAACAAAGGGGGAGATTGTTAGAGCATTGCTCAGTCGAACTCACAAATGTTGCTATCTCAAGCTTGTTGTCAAAACTATATCTTAATTTCTAGTATACAATTAGTTAAGTCTTGGATTAGGATAAAAGATGTAGTTGAGAATCGGATATCACTGCGTGCTATCGTTTGAAGTCGAAGATCAACCGAAGCATTTGGAGAACTTCTTCAACAAAAGGTAAGTGAATACTGAACCACCTATTTCTCAAGTTATATTCATCTCTCTATCCATGAGACGTTGTCGCATAACTAATTAAACTATCTTAAGCATATCAATAATTTCGAGTCCAGTTTATCTTGATGATTAGTTCTATAAACATATATGACTAAGCTTAATAAACATACTTGATGATTTGTGTCATTGATGTTATTTGGGAATGTTTCAGATTGATCTAGAGAGAAATTTAAAATTACTGAAAAATATGGATACAAGACAGTATGCTAAGGGAATCATTTGCGCAGAGTCCTGCTGGGATTCAAGAGGCGTAAGGAACGCGACTATAATTGAATTGATGCGAGGGTTTAATTGGTTTTCCAGTCTGAAGTTAATTGGTAGTCGGTTAGTGTATGTAGCGTCTTAATACAGTTTGGTGTTCAGTCTGGACTAGGTCTCGGGGTTTTTCTGCATTTGCGGTTTCCTTGTGATTAAAATCATGGTGTTTGTGTTATTTCTTTTTACGCATTATATTGTTTATAGTTATAAATTGAAATATCGAAAGTTGTACGTTAATCAATCAAAGTAGATACATCCATCCTTGTTTGTTGGATAAGACTTGGTTGATTCTTGGATATTGATCTTTGGAATCGTCCAAGTACTCTCAAACGCAAATCAGGTTCACGAACTTGTCTCTATGAACCTTCTGATTGTGAGCGAAAGAGATATAACTTTAACTATTATTCCTCGATGGAGAATCATTAAGTTGAACTCTCAGAATTGTATTTAAGTTTGTCCATACAGGTTTCTTATGAAAAAGTTGGTGGTATTTTGGTAGCCCCAGTGTTTTCTGACCGAGTTATTCTTATGATGCTTTTATTCTGTAATAATATTAAATAGTTGAGTGAGCATCGATATAAGGTGTTCAAGTTGTTATGTCTTTCCATTATTTCAGCTTTTAGTCCCACGTGGTTTTCCTGAAATGTTTTAATGAGGCAACATGTGGATGACATTTAACCACCATTCAAAAATGTTGTGTACTTTTTACTTCATCTATATTTTTTTATTCAATTGGATTTAAAAGACAAGGTTTTAGTGATGAAATTTATTTAACATAGTGGTCATACAAAGGGCAGTTGCATAATTTCGGTTAGTTAGTGGATGGCCATATATGATTAAATCAAATTAACATAATCATTTCCTAATAATTTGGATGTCCTTCTGGACCATAGAAGGTATATTCACAAATATTGTTTTTCTTCATGCATATTATTGTATTCGTACCTTGACACTTTTTTGAAGAAACTACATCAACCACTTCCTTAAATCATCTCTGGAAATCTAACAATCCATGACACAAGCCATAAATGTGTTTAAAGAAGCACGAAAATTCATTATACTATCAGAAGACAACACCATTTTTGTGATACAAAAGAATGTTTTATCATCTAGCTAATTTCTTCGTGAAAGCATGGCAATCTCTTGCATTCGATAAATTCTTTTATCGAAATTATAAAGTCTCGACTCAAAGATTTGCAAGGCAAGGTTTGATTAAAGTATTTATTAGGCGGTAGATTTACTGGATTATCAAGTTGTACTTCATTTTATCATCAAGATTTTTTCTCACTGGGTTTTCCTTGTAAATTTTTTAATGAGGTAATATATATATGTATGTCCAACTATATTCTAAATTTTCTCACAATTTTACTTTTTTTCTTCCTTTCAGTCAGATTTTGTACCTCCGGATTTTCGTGACAAGGTTTTAATGGGGCAATTTACTAGATTAAATAGAATGGTCATCAAGGGGAATGTTAGAAACTGATGTTTATCATATAAATGTCCATTTTAGTGGGACCCTATTATTTAGTAACCAAGCATCTCAACTCCATAAACAGAGCACTAAACCTTTGTATTCTGTGCACATTAATAAGAATTTTTCTTCTAATTTTCTCAACTTTTCTATTATCTTTATTTCAGAACAATATCTAATAAAATTTGTTTTATAAATTTGTTCTCGTTGGAACTCTTTCGGAGATATTTACATAACAAGTATAAAAAAAAACAAAGAAAAGATTACTCATCATCCTTAACAGTAACAAAGACATAGGGAAAAAAGATTGCCACCACCTTATTCTTCTTTGAATTAAGTCGTACAAAATCAGTTGTAACTTATAAATTATCTTATCTTGGCATGCAGTATGAAATAAAAATTTTATCACTCCTCTACTCATATAGCTTTTTTTGAGTATGTCATTGTTTTTTGTTTTTGTTTTAATGACATATAGCTTTGAGTAGTTCTCAAATTGCAGAAGGTAAAGAACACTAAAGCACATAAGTTTAATGCTAATTATGTTCTCTGGTGTACATATCAGCTTGTAGCTTCCCATGCAGGGAAGTTTGCATGACTAAAATTTTAAAATCTTATACATTTTTGGATCCTCCTTTTAGTAGTCTCATCCCAATCTTTTCTGGAATCATTCTTTATAAGATAAGTTAATTGTATGTTATAGAGTGAAGCTTATTCCATACCTAACCAGCAAAAATCTAATACCTAAGTCACATATCAGTTAATGTTGTTGTTTTTTTTTCTACACCACGTATGTTATATTGAGTGTTGAAAACATATATAGATCACTATGCTTCGCAAAGATACACATAATATACCACCCTCTCCAAAGTAACAACTAACAGTAAACCAAGATTATAATTACTAGTATGACACGCATGCGCGATGCGCCTGTCGGTACATCCGTTTCGTATTTTGTTGTCTTCGTGCAGTAGTCAACGACCCAAGTCAAAACTCGGTCAACGATCAATGCCAAGTAATAAAAATTCATTTAATGTTAATGTGCAAAAGTAATCACAACCAAACTCGAATTTCCCATTTAATAATTTTTCAATCATAATTATCCTTTTATATCAAAAATGTGTATTCGTAACTCGTATTTTCTAAGATAGAAATACTTATATACAACGTTTTTTCATGTATGTTCCTTTGGTGCCTTTAGTCACTAAAAAAGACACGCGAGATTACGAGTGCCATTCCATTTCAAATCTTAAGAAATGACTCGAAATCAAAATATGAGTTTAACTGGTTTGCTTACAGAATATTGTTAGCCATTAGGGATCATTTTATCTATAGTTTACATAGTCTAGACGCAAACCTGCAATTTCGTTTCCAAAAAAAATTTCTTCGAATTTTTCATTTTCACTATATTTCATATCTTTAATGGGCATTTCAATTTTTGTTCTGTTCCATTTTCTCCCCGAAACTTTTCACTTTCAATCAAAAATATCTATCGATTACTATAAGTATTTCTAAAAAATTTGTAATGTATGATCTCGTATTTGGTTTTAGACATTTTTTAAACATGAGTAAACAACGTTCTATCGTTGATGCCAAGCTTTAGCAAGGAATAACGCACAATACTCCTACCATCTCGTTTAAAAACCTGATGACATGAATAATTATACAACAATCCAAATTTTTTTAAATGAAGAAATGTCCAATTAGGTAAAAATGGACGCCTGGATGTGTTGGCAGCCGGGCACCTGTTAGTCCAACCCTCTACTAAAAGGCACATGTGTTTAACACATGATCTCAGTTAAAATGTCTTTCAGAGCAGCCTTCTTTTTTCTCTTCAGTTTCAGTGGTTCACCGTGCTCATCAACCGTGCAACTTTCATCATACCACTTTATATGGTCATCTATCTTAGCGTAATTGTTGCATGTCTGAAACATGGTGCTCATACAATCTGAAAATGCGGGGTTCTGAAAACCACACCCAACAATTCGTTTGGCAATCTGAGAGGACATACTCCAATATACTTTCTAGAGAATCAACTAGACAGTCAGAATCAATCTAGATTAAAGTATATCAAAGAGTTTATAATCTTTAACTCTTAATTCAATCCGCAATCAGCAAATGGAAATCTGCGAGCCTGATTGAATATAAGAGGAGTTACTTGAACGGTACCAAAGACCAATGTTCAAGTGTCAATCAATGTAAACAATCAAAGGTTGGATATTCTAATTGATTGATCTTAACGCACAACCTGTGATATTTCAATTATATAACAAAATATAATGCGGTAAAGAAATAACACAGACACCAGAATTTTGTTAACGAGGAAACCGCAAATGCATACAAACCGCGGGACCTAGTCCAGATTGAACACCACACTGTATTAAGCCGCAATAGACACTAGTATACTACCAATTAACTTCGGAATGGACTGTAGTTGAACCCTAATCAATCTCACACTGATTCAAGGTACAGTTTCGCTCCTTACGTCTCTGATACCAGCAGGATACTACGCACTTGATTCCCTTAGCAGATCTCACCCACAACTAAGACTTGATACGACCCAAAGTCAAAGACTTGATAGACAAATCTGTCTCACACAGAAAAGTTTATAGGATTGAATAAATCTGTCTCCCACAGAAATACTCAAGAGTTTTTGTTCTGTCTTTTGATAATTCAAGGTGAACATGAACCAATTGATAAACCAGACTTATATTCCCGAAGAACAGCCTAGTATTATCAATCACCTCACAATAAACTTAATCGACTACCGAAACAAGTTATTGTGGAATCACAAACGATGAGACGAAGTTGGGTTGTGATTACTTTTATATCTTGCCTATCGGAGATATAAATCTCGAGCCAATTATTTCAATTGCACTCAACACGATAGAAACAACAATATCAGATCACGCAACTACAAAGATAATAGTTGGGTATGGCTTCACAGTCCCAATGAAGTCTTCAAGTCGTTAACCTACAGGGTCTCGAGAAGAAACCTAAGGTTAAAGGAGAATCGACTCTAGTTATGCAACTAGTAACACACAGGAGGTGTGGGGATTACCTTACCCAGTTGCTAGAGTTCTCCTTTATATAGTTTTCAAATCAGGGTTTGCAATCCAAGTTACCTTGGTAACAAAGCATTTAATAATCACCGTTAGATGAAAAACCCGATTCAACCAAGCTAATATCTTTCAACCGTTAGATCTAACTTAGCTTGTTACACACAAATGAAATGTACCCTTATTTAGGTTTATGTAACCGTACCTAAACGTGTACACCAGGTTGGTTCACAAATAGTTAACCGTGGTTAGCCATATGATTACTCTCATACCAACCTTATTGATGAGTGCCAAATATTGCATATATTTATCCCTTTTTGTTGGCATTTAACTCATCTTTTATGCATTAATTCTACATTTTATCCCATATTCTGTATTTTCATTGTTTTCAAGAATAAATATTTTTATTAATTAATTTTGCATTTTTAGGTAATAAATAAAGTCTGGATGACTTGCGGAGCAAAAAGAGCAGAGAAGTAGTGAAAAGCCGGGAGAAATCACCCAAGGAAGCCGCGAAGAATGGTGCGCACAACCTCATTTTCTACACACAAAAACGCCTCCGTTCTCAGCCATCAGATCAGTTCTCAGAAGCATCCGACGGTCGCTCCTTCATAGAGCATCAAAATCTGAAGTCTATGCCGAGCACCACAGCGCTGAAATTCCAAGCCTTCAGATTAGATGGTAGTTGAATCCAACGGTCGCTCCCTTGCTGTTCATCAACGTTTGATATCTCCGCCTTACACTACAGTACCTAACCCCATCAAGTACCGTTCATTTTGTTGTATCATATAATCCAACGGTCGATCATCGCTTGCCTCCGCATCACCGTCCGATCTACCTACCAGCTTCGCATCCAATGACTCAGCGTCGCAGAACATCAAATTTGATGAAGCCGCCTCACACTCTAGCAACCGAACCTATACCACCTACCCAAACACCCCCCTTCTCCCAAACAGTCGAGCCATCTCCTCCACCACCCCCCTCTGCAGAGCCATCACCCTGCAACTGCCGCACCACCATCATCACCACCAACTCCACTGCCACCACCACTCCTCCACCATCATCACCCCATCACCCAACAACCAATACCATCTGTTCCCTTCTCCTTAGCCACCTATTTTCTCAATTTTTGCACGTTCTCTATCAGAAACCCTAGGCGTGCAAAATTGGTAAATTAGGTTGAGCTAGAGTGAAATTGAAGGCATGGAGTGATACAGGAGAGTCAGAGAAAGGATGGGTCGACGTCAATTGACGATTAGGTGAGCTAATTTCACTGTTGGAATTTGGGGATTTTTCTATAAACCCTAATTTTATAATTTTGAGAAATTTGGGTCTGTGACTATAAATAGCCTTATGTGTGTGTTGTAATAGTTATGCTTGGATTAGCCGGCATCCAGGACTTTCATGTCCTGTTAATGTTAATGTTTTCTTTAATGTGTTTCAGCTCAATTTCAGTTCATTCTTGATTACTATTTTTCTGTTAATGTTGTTTCTTTTTAGTTCAATTTGCTGCTCTGTTAATGCTCCTGTTATTTATGTTAATGTTCATGTTCTGTTAATTCCTGTTTAGTGTGATGTTTCTGTTAATGTTTTTATTTTCATCTCCTGTTAACATGTGTCCTGTTTAGGTGTTGTTCATTGTTAGTTAAATGTTCCTGTCATGTTTAAATTTGCTGTCACAATTGATGGAATGCTAGGCTAGGTATCTGTGAAGCTTTGAACTAATTGTGCAATGGAAGAAATCAGTGCTTATAGCAAGCTGATTTTCTTGCCATTCCTTGTGTATGCTTGTATGCAATGTGCTGATTGAGCATTGGGAGAAACTAGTGCTCATAGCAAGCTAGTTTTCTTCCCATTCTATTTATGATTGCCTGTATTCTTGCCTTAGCCTAGCCTTGCTTCATTTCAGTTTCTTTATCACCCCTGCCCTTGGCCTTAGGTCTTGGTTCATATTGTTTTGTTCTTTGCTTTTGCCATGTGTTGCCCTGTTTGTGTTTCCTTTTGTTTATTTTGTTAGCCATCTTCTTTATTGCATTATCTTTGCTTCACTGCCATCTTTGCTTCCACTGCCCTGCAACTCTTTTGCTTCTTTAGTTCACTGCCCTGCTGTTTAGTTTTTGCTTGCACTGCTCTGTGGCTTAGGTCTTTGCCACTGTGTTGTTTTCCTTTGGCTTGTTCTGCTGCAGTTGCTGTTGCTGTTTCTTTTGTGCTGCAGTCTTCTTTCTCTGCACTTGCCTCTGCCCTGCAGTACTGCTGCTGCTGGTGCCTGCTGCTGTGTTGCCTCTGCCAAGCTGTTGCTACTGCTTGCATCTGCTCTGCTGTGCACTCAAGCCCATGGCTCAATCCCATTGAGCCCAAAAGCCCAAAACAAAGTTTAAGACCTAAAGCCCATAGTCCACATTTCTGAGCCCAAGCTCAGTTCAGCCCAACAGTTCCAAAGGGTATTCAAAGCCCATTGATATTCAAGACCCCTTTGGTATTCAAAGCCCATTAGCAAATTTAGAACCCAAAATAGCTAGAAACTCCAAAACACACCCAGTCTCTGTGGATCGACCCGTACTTGCACATTTGCCACTTTCGACACCGTGCACTTGCGGTTATAATTTGTAGGACCTTTTAGAAGCCTGCCAAGTTTTTGGCGCCGTTGCCGGGGATAATTTTTAGGACCTCTTTTAAAAGCCTACCAAGTTTTTGGCGCCGCTGCCGGGGATTGGTGCTGTGTTTTATCTGTGTTTTTCTTTAGCTATTTTGCATTTCATTTCATAGCATTTGCTTCTGCATCTGCTTCATTTCATTTGCTGTTGGACCTGCTGATTCTGAACCTGTTTTTCCTCTGCTGGGACGCCACCAAGGAAAAGAACCAAAACCCAACTGGGTTTTTGCAACAATATCAGAGCAGCTGGGCTGTGCTAAAAAGGTAAGCCTAAACCCATTCATTGAGAGAACCCAACCTGTGGGCTTCCAATTTTTTTAATTGTGGGCATGTAATATTAAAGCCAATTTTTGGGCTTCTCTTATTTTCTGTTGGGTTTGTAATAATTTATTTTTGGGCTTGTTGTTTAATTTGTGGGCTTGTATTTATTTTGTGTGGGCTTGTTTAAATTCTTCCATTGGACTTGTATTTTGTATTCTGGGTTTAAACCCAGCTGATAACCGATTGTGGGCCGCTTCCTTCCATTTCATTAGAGGCTTGCACAGTGGGCGTGCTCCCATTTCAAAAAACCAAATTTTATTTTTTATTTTCTTTCTTTCTTAAAAAAAAAAAAAAAAAAAAAAAAAAAAAAAAAAAACCAAAATTTTCTCTTGCTCCTATTCAAAAACCCAAAATTTTTACTTTTCTCCCATTTTAGAAAAAAAAAAAAAAAAAAAAGTTTTATTTTTCTCCCATTTAAGTCCAATTTTAGTGTTTTGAAACTTTCTATGTCTCTACACTTTTTCTTTTGGGTTGATCCTCAACTCTTTAGATTGTTAGTGTATGGTGAATTTTTTTGTATATAATCCAGTAGCTAAAATTATTTTAAAAACCTTTTGTTCCTTTTGTATATATTTTTCTAATCCAATATGACCTCGGCTGAAATATGTTGGATTTTTGCCTTGAATAACGGAGTTTTAATTCTGCTTTCGCCGAAATCGGGTATTCTCTCTCCTTTTACTCTACTCAGCATGTCCCTTTTCATATGTTGCATTTTAATTCTTTCCATATTTTGAAACATTGAGGACAATGTTTAGTTTAGGTTTGGGGGTATAGAGTAGATACCACGATAATATGCTATAATTGAAAACGAACTCCTTCTTCTTTTTGAAAAAATTGAAAAATTCCAAAAAAAAATTGAAAAATCAAAATTCAAAAAAATTAAAAATTAAAAAAAAATCATAAAAATGGAGCTCATTTACCTTGAAATGTTGACTCTTGTGCAAATATGTATTTTTATTAGGAGTCTTAGTCTAGATATTTAGGCACCCTGATTCTAGCACAATTCACATAGTGATAAGAAATTTGCACGCGCACGATCTACCAATACATGTTTGGCCTCGATCTTCAAGGTGTTTGATAGGAAGTTACGATTGCCAATCACTTTAGAATACTGAACGAAACTTGACTAGCTTGTTCTTTGGTTGGTTGGGATAGAAGGTGGAGGTTACATTAAGAAAAACAACCATCGAATTTAACTGGGTGCATCAAAAAGGGCTACCTCTTGCAAAGTGTCATGTAATTTTTTGTTTCCTTTTGTGTTTGTATCAATTGTGTATCAGTTCAAAAAAAAAAAAAAAAAAAAAAAAAAATCGATGTATTTATTCAGAAAAAAAAAAAAAAATATATCAGAAAAATACCAAAAAAATCAAGTATTGTTCAATTCCATCCTCTCTTGTTCCAAAAATAAAAAGAGAATAGTCAATGTAAATAAGAGTCATGTAAATAGTCATCTTTTGTTGTTTTTGTGTTGTAAGCAAGGAGGGTGTATGCCATTGATGTACAACGCGAGCAATTGTGAAATACCTCCAACTCATTCACAATTCTCGTAAAGTCCGGACAGCTAGCTAGATTTCGACCTCAGTTCTTAGCCTGAGAAACTATCTCTTGGTGATTAGTAGTCATGACTTCAAATCTTTCTTTACACATGTGTAGATACACTTTACACTCTTATCACATGTCCTTATTTGTTATCAGTGCTAGGATTGTGCCTTCGATAGCTAGATTGACATCTCCATTTTGCTGTGAGCTTAAACTGTTTTGCACATGTCACGTTTGATGGAATCTGAGCTTATATTTTGTCCTTAGGTTTTGTAGGCACACCTCTGGTAAACCTTCACGAGACTTCACTCGTCCACTAGGGACACTTAGTGGTTTAAAAGGCTTAGTGCATACGCTAAATGCATTCGAGAGACCAGCGACAGTGGTATAGTTAGGATTTCCTTAGTTTTGTTTTACTTGAGGACAAGTAAAATTCAGGTTTGGGGGTATTTGATGAGTGCTAAAAAGTGCATATTTCTATATATTTTTCTTGGCTTTTAACTCATCTTTTGTGCATTAATTCTACATTTTATCCCATATTCTGTATTTTCATTGTTTTCAAGAATAAATATTTTTCTTAATTAATTTTGCATTTTTAGGTAATAAATAAAGTTCGGATGAGTCGCGGAGCGAAAAGAGCAGAAAAGTAGTGAAAAGCCGGGAGAAATTACGCAAGGAAGCCGCGAAGAATGGTGCGCACAACCTCATTTTCTACACACAAAAGCGCCTCCGTTCTCAGCCATCAGATCATTTCTCAGAAGCATCCGACGGTCGCTCCTTCATAGAGCATCAAAATCTGAAGTCTATGCCGAGCACCACAGCGCTGAAATTCCAAGCCTTCAGATTAGATGGTAGTTGAATCCAACGGTCGCTCCCTTGCTGTTCATCAACGTTTGATATCTCCGCCTTACACTACAGTACCTAACCCCATCAAGTACCGTTCATTTTGTTGTATCATATAATCCAACGGTCGATCATCGCTTGCCTCCGCATCACCGTCCGATCTACCTACCAGCTTCGCATCCAATGACTCAGCGTCGCAGAACATCAAATTTGATGAAACCGCCTCACACTCTAGCAACCGAACCTATACCACCTACCCAAACACCCCCCTTCTCCCAAACAGTCGAGCCATCTCCTCCACCAACCCCCTCTGCAGAGCCATCACCCTGCAACTGCCGCACCACCATCATCACCACCAACTCCACTGCCACCACCACTCCTCCACCATCATCACCCCATCACCCAACAACCAATACCATCTGTTCCCTTCTCCTTAGCCACCTATTTTCTCAATTTTTGCACGTTCTCTATCAGAAACCCTAGGCGTGCAAAATTGGTAAATTAGGTTGAGCTAGAGTGAAATTGAAGGCATGGAGTGATACAGGAGAGTCAGAGAAAGGATGGGTCGACGTCAATTTGACGATTAGGTGAGCTAATTTCACTGTTGGAATTTGGGGATTTTTCTATAAACCCTAATTTTATAATTTTGAGAAATTTGGGTCTGTGACTATAAATAGCCTTATGTGTGTGTTGTAATAGTTATGCTTGGATTAGCCGGCATCCAGGACTTTCATGTCCTGTTAATGTTAATGTTTTCTTTAATGTGTTTCAGCTCAATTTCAGTTCATGTTCTTGATTACTATTTTTCTGTTAATGTTGTTTCTTTTTAGTTCAATTTGCTGCTCTGTTAATGCTCCTGTTATTTATGTTAATGTTCATGTTCTGTTAATTCCTGTTTAGTGTGATGTTTCTGTTAATGTTTTTATTTTCATCTCCTGTTAACATGTGTCCTGTTTAGGTGTTGTTCATTGTTAGTTAAATGTTCATGTCATGTTTAAATTTGCTGTCACAATTGATGGAATGCTAGGCTAGGTATCTGTGAAGCTTTGAACTAATTGTGCAATGGAAGAAATCAGTGCTTATAGCAAGCTGATTTTCTTGCCATTCCTTGTGTATGCTTGTATGCAATGTGCTGATTGAGCATTGGGAGAAACTAGTGCTCATAGCAAGCTAGTTTTCTTCCCATTCTATTTGTGATTGCCTGTATTCTTGCCTTAGCCTAGCCTTGCTTCATTTCAGTTTCTTTATCACCCCTGCCCTTGGCCTTAGGTCTTGGTTCATCTTGTTTTGTTCTTTGCTTTTGCCATGTGTTGCCCTGTTTGTGTTTCCTTTTGTTTATTTTGTTAGCCATCTTCTTTATTGCATTATCTTTGCTTCACTGCCATCTTTGCTTCCACTGCCCTGCAACTCTTTTGCTTCTTTAGTTCACTGCCCTGCTGTTTAGTTTTTGCTTGCACTGCTCTGTGGCTTAGGTCTTTGCCACTGTGTTGTTTTCCTTTGGCTTGTTCTGCTGCAGTTGTTGTCGCTGTTTCTTTTGTGCTGCAGTCTTCTTTCTCTGCACTTGCCTCTGCCCTGCAGTACTGCTGCTGCTGGTGCCTGCTGCTGTGTTGCCTCTGCCAAGCTGTTGCTACTGCTTGCATCTGCTCTGCTGTGCACTCAAGCCCATGGCTCAATCCCATTGAGCCCAAAAGCCCAAAACAAAGTTTAAGACCTAAAGCCCATAGTCCACATTTCTGAGCCCAAGCTCAGTTCAGCCCAACAGTTCCAAAGGGTATTCAAAGCCCATTGATATTCAAGACCCCTTTGGTATTCAAAGCCCATTAGCAAATTTAGAACCCAAAATAGCTAGAAACTCCAAAACACACCCAGTCTCTGTGGATCGACCCGTACTTGCACATTTGCCACTTTCGACACCGTGCACTTGCGGTTATAATTTGTAGGACCTTTTAGAAGCCTGCCACTTATTCATCTTAACCATAACTAGTTCAAATGAAACTAGTTAAGAGTTGTTCAATTGTTTAGAAAACATAATTGAAATCAAATCGGTTTGATTCACTTGAATCAATCATGAACATTATAGCCACGGTTTTCAAAGATTGCATTCCTTATGATTTAAATGTTTAAGTCAACTGACCGACTTGACAAAGTAACCAGCTTAAGTATGCGTACAGGTATGCGTACTTAAGCAACCGGTTTTGAGTTTGTTAAGTTTACAAACTCAGCAGAAATTTTCGGTTCGAAAACCTCTGCCAGTATGCGTACGGGTACGCTTACTTAAGGTGACTAGTTAAGAGTTTTGCGAAAACCAAACTCAGCAGAAATTCTCGGTTCGAGAACTTCCGCCAGTATGCGTACGGGTACGCATACTTAACCTGTCTCCTTCACCAATTTCGTATACACACATATGCATAATCTTGGCTCCCGGTTTATGGACTTACACACTAATGTGCGAACACACTATATATGCTTATATCCATAAATGGTTACATCATCAACTATTTATTTCAATCATTTAAACATTCTAATGACAACAACCGTTTTCACACACTATTAGCGTCAAAGAAATTTTCAAGATATTGAAATAATCATTGTCGAAACATTCCAAGCCTACATCAAATGATTGTATCACACAAACCATGTAAGATGTTACTCGACAATTTTCTCATGATATAAGATGTACTTGGTCGAATCGAAAGCTTACAATCACATATTTCGAGAAATATGTAAGCGAGATATACTCAACTCGAAATCTCAAATGTGTATAGAGAAAACTATATCGTAACACGACTTATGTCTCAATATAGGAGATAGTGGAAATAGACTTTCCAAGTGATAGATAAGTTCAAGTCTCCACATACCTTTTCTCGAAGAAGGTCCACAAGCTCCCCTTAGTAGTTCTTCGTCTTCAAGAGATGAACGTCGAGAGATTTAAGCGTAACTACACAATCTATGTCCTAGTGCGAGATATCTACAAATAAGCTAGAAATCAAGACTTATAGTTTTGATCACTAACATTGACAAACATGCTTGAGATAGCAACGCATGCGAGTTCGACCGAGAAATGCTCTAACAATCTACCCCTTTGTCAATTTTAGTGACAAAACTATCAAAACATATGGATTACAAAAAAGATAAAAAAAAATGTAGCTTCTTATACACATGTTTGATCTCCTTGGCATCTTCAACGCGACTCGAAATCTTCGTCACTTCCAAGTACTCCATGATCTTAAAGGTTGTAAGTTCAGCATCACAATTGTTGAAGATCCGTAGCTATAACAATGAGAAAACAAAATTCTCTCAATCATTGTTATACAATGTCATAGTATTATTACACAGCATCAAAGTTCAATTGTATCACAAATTTGACAATAACACTATGGTGATATGCATCACTCCCCCTTAGTCAATACATATCTCAACATGAAAACCACTCCCCCTTACATAATGATTCGTAAACCATATGTATTTGTAGTGTGAACTACACATTAATTCTCCCCATTTTTGTCAAAAAAATTGGCAAAGGTACGAAAATTAGTGGGATCCTATTGAAATTTCCACGGAGATACATCATGACCAAAAGGTGTATTAACATACCAACAAATTTAGATGCAATCATAAAGCCGAAGCTAAATGCATTCATCAAGGAGTTAATAAAGATACAAGATAACCCCTAAAAATTCCACAGCCGCACTCCCCACAAAGATTTGGCAATTAAGCACAAGTTCAAAAGAACTCTCCCCCATAAAATGTCATCCCCTAAGGAACAACAAAGCTGACCTTACTTTCACAAGAAAAGAAGGATTTCTTTGGACAAACAAATTACATGAAAATCATGAATTTGAATCCAAAAAATCCAATTGAAATAACCACAAGAGAACCCATAGTTAGTTCAATCGAAAAATACAACCAAATTAATCACAAGATAACCCATGATTAATTCAATTGACATATACAACCAATTTAACCACAAAGTGATCAATTCAATTGGTCATGCTCGATATAAGCGAACTTACGGAGCAACAACTAAAATAACCAAAGAGAATGATTAATTTAGTTGATCATGTTCGACATGGGGAACCTTACGGAGAAACAACTAAGTTAATCATAAGAGAATGATCAACTCAGTCGATTGTGCTCAACATAAGAAACCTTATGGAACAACACAGTATATGCACAAAAAAGAGGTCGACCAAATACTACGAAATAGACAGGGATTCATTCTATCTTTCATCACTATTTGCACAATGACATATAATAGACTTAATCCTTGTATACAAAAGTTTTATCATTTATTTTTATCAAAACATGACATAAAAGGCTTTAACTTTTGTAATGTCAAAAGTTCATTCTATCTTCCATCAATACATTCATATCGACATAATAGAGATAACTTTTGAACAAGTATGGGACAGTCACAGGTTCACGGACGTAAACAACATATCCCATAACAATTTTCAATATATAAAATCATAAAGATTAAAATTGCAAAAATCATCTTCCAAAAACTTAGAATTAAATAAATAAATCTAAAAACAATGAAGATGAAAATCGTTGGACATATCTATGTGTACTCACAATAATGGTTATTCCAAACCCTAATTATTCTTATAAAACACAAAAAGAAGATTTTACTAGATAAAATCAAAGTTCATTGAGAACCTCATACCTTTCAATGAATCCATCATAGAAGGTGTCACAGATTTCCTTTATTCTCTTGATCGTAGACACGCCATGTTCGTGAGTTAGAACACTAACTTTACGATCAACCACCCGAGCAAGTTGTCTACGCTTGACACAGTCCATGATAAGTTTCTTCTGGTTCCGTATCAGAATATTTTGATTTGCAAGGATTTTGGCCTGACCATCTAGGAGTTGGTTTATTTTCAGTTGGAGATTTGCAAACTCGACCTTTGAATCATTTTGAAAACGAGTTAAATCCTTGACGGAATCATCAATCCAGGAGTTGTGGTCCTTTCTTGTAAGCATCTTCTTTAGAACCATCTCTTGAATCGAATCACGTCCTTGAGTGTCTTCCTCCATATCAAGCTGCACAATCTCTTGAGATTTTGCAAGGTTCTCCATATAAATTTTGATAGGGATGGATTAATACAGTATAAGGTATATATGTATTAAGTGAAGACACTTCTCAAAAAGGTAACCCTATGAACTCTTAGGAGACGTTCACGGACCGTTCAAAAGAGAAGGATGGATTTTAGCGAAAACTATTAAGAAGAAGGAAATTTTTTTTTGCCAATATTGCTCAATAATTCTTAAAAATTAGAGCATGAATCATGAAGTAGGCTTGCATGACTCAGATTGATTGACAACATCCCACAACAGATATACAACAAATCTTGAGACTCCCATAGTCATCATCCTTGTACCTCTCAAGATAGATTCAAGGATGGGATTACCTAGAGTTAGGTAACGAATACTAAACATGGGAGAAGGTTTGTACAAATTGTTTGACTGTTTTACTTGTATATTTCCTTCTTTCCATTGATTATAACGTATTCCATAGGAATTTGTCAT
Source organism: Papaver somniferum (assembly GCF_003573695.1). Taxonomy (NCBI): domain Eukaryota; kingdom Viridiplantae; phylum Streptophyta; class Magnoliopsida; order Ranunculales; family Papaveraceae; genus Papaver; species Papaver somniferum. The sequence goes on from NC_039366.1 coordinate 128,382,906, forward strand.
ATACCTTTTCAAAAGTCCATCTGAAGGATTTTTCTGAGGACTGAGTCTAGGACCTCTAGAAATCGGTTCCATAATAGGGAATTTGAAGGATTTCCATTTTCTTGACCTAGACTTACCAGACTTGTTCTTATAAACACCGGGTAAGTGTTCATTGGTGGCAGAAGGATTTACACCATAAGATATCATTTTTATAATATTTCTGGTTTTCTATAGGTAAGAAACTCACTGTAGATGTCGTTAGACGATTTACTCCATTGACAGTGGAAAGATGCAAATTATGAAGATAAGAAATATGTTTCCTTCTGATAAAAAAATGAAGAGCATAGTGATTCCTTTTCCCACAGAAAGAATAACATCGTGGTTTTGAGACATGATTGCCTTGACCCAAATCTTCATCCTTCACGTGCACATTTTGCAAGTGACTCTCAGTAGGTACTTCCTTGTAGGAGTTTTTCTTTATACTGGGTAAAACCTTGTGAGTATCAGGAGAAGGTGTAGAAGATGACTTAATCATCAAAACAGAGTCTTCCTTTTTCAGGATGTTACACTGTTCTTGGGAAAGTTGCAGAGATGCAACAAGTTTCTCTTTTTCAACACGAAAGTTGTTTATTTCTGATGAATGAGCCCTGATTAAATGATTTTCTCTAATTGAGTCTTCTTTAAGAGTATCTTCAAGAGAACTAATTTTTTCACGCTGTAGAGTAGTTTCTTGAACCAGTTTTTCGACGTTGTCAGAGAGAGATTCAATATAGCAATAGAATTCACGTTATCTTTCAAGGGATTTCTCAAGTTCATCAATAAGCAGATCATTTTTTTCTTCAAGAGTCATAATTTCAGAAACTTGAAAATCAATGATATCAGCAGATTTTTTTAACGATCTGGTGAGTTCCATTTCGGATTCTGACACAGCCCCGCAAATCTTGTTTTTCCCCCGGTATTCGAAAGAATCTAAGGAGTTATCCTTTGAGGCAAACCCAAGATTTTTGGTGTAATCCGAACCTTTGGAAGACATATAATATGCGTTATATAAAGAGATACTTCTTAGGTACTCAGAACACAGATTGCTACAAACACAAACTTATGAGGTCTTCAATTTGTTTGCCTGCTCTGATGCCAATTGAAAATGCCGGGGTCTAACAACTACACCCAACAATTCGTTTGGAAATCTGAGAGGACCTACTCCGATACAATTTCTAGAGAATCAACTAGACAGTCAAACTCAATCTAGATTAAAGTATATCAAAGAGTTTAATATCTCTAAATTTTAATTCAATCCGCAATCAGGAAATAGAAATCTGCGAGCCTGATTTAATATAAGAGGAGTTACTTGAACGGTACCAAAGACCAATGTTCAAATGTCAACCAATGTAAATCAGCAACCAAACTTTGGATATTCTAATTGATTGATATTAACGCACAACCTGTGATATTTTAATTATATAACAAAATATAATGCGGAAAAGAAATAACACAGACACCAGAATTTTGTTAACGAGGAAACCGCAAATGCAGAAAAACCCCGGGACCTAGTCCAGATTGAACACCACACTGTATTAAGCTGCTACAGACACTAGCCTACTACCAATTAACTTCGGACTGGACTGTAGTTGAATCCTAATCAATCTCACACTGATTCAAGGTACAATTGCGCTCCTTGCGTCTCTGATCCCAGCAGGATACTACGCACTTGATTCCCTTAGCTGATCTCACCCACAACTAAGAGTTGCTACGACCCAAAGTCGAAGACTTGATATACAAATATGTCTCACACAGAAAAGTCTATAGGATTTAATAACTTTTTCTCTCACAGAAATACCCAAGAGTTTTGTCCCGTCTTTTGATAAATCAAGGTGAAGAGGAACCAATTGATAAACCGGACTTATATTCCCGAAGAACAGCCTAGTATTATCATTCACCTCACAATAAACTTAATCGACTAGCGAAACAAGTTATTGTGGAATCACAAACAACGAGACGAAGTTTGTTTGTGATTACTTTTCTATCTTGCCTATCGGAAATATAAAACCTCGAGCCAATTATTTCAATTGCACTCAACACGATAGAAACAGCAAGATCAGATCACGCAACTACAAAGATAATAGTTGGGTCTGGCTTTACAATCCAAATGAAGTCTTCAAGTGGTTAACCTACGGGTTCTCGAGAAGAAACCTAAGGTTAAAGGAGAATCGACTCTAGTTATGCAACTAATAACACACAGGAGGTGTGGGGATTACCTTTCCCAGTTGCTAGAGTTCTCATTTATATAATTTTCAAATCAGGGTTTGCAATCCAAGTTACCTTGGTAACAAAGCATTAAATAATCACCCTTAGATGAAAAACCCGATTCAACCAAGCTAATATCTTTCAACCGTTAGATCTAACTTAGCTTGTTACACACAAACGAAATGTACCCTTATTTAGGTTTATGTAACCGTACCTAAACGTGTACACCAGGTTGGTTCATAAATAGTTAACCACGGTTAGCCATATGATTACTCTCATATCAACCTTATTCATCTTAACCATAACTAGTTCAAATGACTCAAGTGAAACTAGTTAAGAGTTGTTTAGTTATTTAGAAAACACAATTGAAATCAAATCGGTTTGATTCACTTGAATCAATCATGAGCATTATAGCCACAGTTTGCACAGATTGTATTCCTCATAATATTTATGTTTTATTCCATGAACTGACCGACTTGACAAAGTAACCAGCTTAATTATGCGTACGGGTTTGCGTACTTAAGCAACCGGTTTTGAGTTTTTTAATTTTCCAAACTCAGCAGAAATTTTCGGTTCGAAAACCTCCGCCAGTATGCGTACGGGTACGCATACTTAAGGTGACTAGTTAAGAGTTTTGCCAAAACCAAACTCAGCAGAAATTCTCGGTTCGAGAACTTCCGCCAGTATGCATACGGGTACGCATACTTAACCTGTCTCCTTCACAAATTTCGTATACACACATATGCATACTCTTGGCTCTCAGTTTATGGACTTATACGCTAATGTGCGAACACACTATATATGCTTATATCCAAAGATGGTTACATCATCAACTATTTATTTCCATCATTGAAACATTCTTCTATAATAACAATAGGCGTTTTCACACACTATTAGCATCAAAGCAATTTTCAAGATATTGAAATAATCATTGTCGAAACATTCCAAGCCTACATCAAATGATTGTATCACACAAACCATGTGAGTTGTTACTCGGAAATTTTCTCATGATATAAGATGTACTTGGTCGAAGCGAAAGCTTACCAATACATATTTCGAGAAATATGTAAGCGAGATATGCTCAACTCGAAATCTCAAATGTGTATAGAGAAAACTATATCGTAACACGACTTATGTCTCAATATAGCAGATAGTAGAAATAGACTTTCCAAGTGATAGATAAGTTCAAGTCTCCACATACCTTTTGTTGAAGAAGTTCCACAAGCTCCCCTTAGTAGTTCTTCATCTTCAAGAGATGAACGTCGAGAGATTTAAGCTCAACTACACTATCTATGTCCTATTCTGAGACATATACAAATAGGCTAGAAATCAAGACTTATAGTTTTTATCACTAACATTGACAAACATGCTTGAGATAGAAACACATGCGAGTTCGACCGAGCAATGCTCTAACACAATCAAACTAATTCATAGTTGTTTGAGGGTAAAAACTGGTTCTGTTGCTTTTGGTAAATTTGGGTGTGTTGATGAGAAACGAATTCAAACCCTAAACAATGCGCTGCACGGGAGTACTTTTAGATTCGAGAGATCAATCTGTAAGACTCTGGCCTAAACCAAGAAATTTCCTTTCCAGATTCAATTCGGTCACAAAGTGAAGGAGAAGGGGTTGATCTTATGGAGGAAAGCGATGAAGGTGTTTGAGATCAGAATGTTGAATTATGAAGGTGTGGTTGTTTATGACTTGCATCAGAATGTGGAACTGGCGTGCATAATGTAAGCTATCAGTTCTTGGTGTTTTCTGGATACTTGTGTTGATAACACTTGTCTTGTTCGTTTGAATAGGTTGAAAAACCTATTTATACAAGTCATGTTCGAGCACCCTTTGATCTCGTAGGAAGTGGAGATGATTAGGAAAATGGAGGAGTGGAATTGTGTAAAGAGTGGTGATCACCACGTTTTCACTACGAGGGGAAACTGGTCATGCTTTTACCCACTATCTCATTGTTGTTAACCGTCCGTTCTTTCCTAACACGTTCTCTTAATGGGCGTGTTGCACGCCACACGCTGTAAACCGCCAGACCAATACCCCAGTGAGCATCCCCCAGTTTGTGACATGTTTGATGTCTCGAGTAAGTGGGTCGAGTCGTGGGACTCGTCACTGAAAGCAGCACACATTGCTTTTAGGTCAAATAATAAATTATTTGTAAAACCGATATTTATAAAGCATTGCTTATAATCGATGTATGTAAAGCATCGCTTTCGAATAAGCAGCTAAAAATAATCGATGTGTTAGAAGCATTGCTGTTTTTGAAATTGTCTAAAATTAGTCGCGAGTCGATAATCTTAAAAGAAGAGCACGATCGGACACCTTTTGGAAATCGTTTGGTAGCTCTAGGGATGAGATACTGCTTGGTCGATCGCTCCCTGTAGGCGAGTGGCGGATGGTAGCCATTCTAAAATCCTACCGGTTGATCTAAGTTAGATCCGGATTGTTCAAATCGGCTGGCCAAGTTGAGTGGTCGAGACGATTTGCGGCAGTTAGTGACTGCTGTTGAAGCAGCGGAAAGGGCCATCTTTGAGCGATCGTCCAGGATCGCACGGGCGAGCCGTAGCTCAGTCGATCGCTCCTTGCGGGAGGAGGGTGGCCGATGATCATTGAGGTACCTTATTGATCGTATAATATTTGATCCAAACCGTCCGACCAAGCTAGCGAAGTTGGACGAACGAGATAGTTTTTGCGGCAGATGTTTGTTTCCGTTGATTTAGGGTTTGGAAACCGTGCGGCCAACCCTAGTTTGGTTAAACGAACCAAAGCGCTGAGCTCTAACTTGAACAGACCGATCGGCCGTGTGTGAAGATGAGCCTCCAGTGAGTATGCTGACATCTCCTGGGCCATATTAAATTAGATCTAAGCCATTCAATTCGGCTGGCGAAGATGGGCGGTCGTGATCGATTTGCGACAGTAACATGTCGCCGCAAACACCAATTAGGGTTTAGAGACGGCCATATTCACCCTAGTTCGATCAAGCGGTTTGACGCGTCATTGACTTCCCTTGGGCAAGTGGATCGAGTGGGAATAAAATTGGGCCGGTGGTGAACTCATGTGCACATCCTTTATCGTCTGAAACGCGATCTAAGCCGTCCAACTAGGATGGATAAGTTGGACGGATGTGATGATTTGCGATAATAATATATTACTGTAGATGGGGAAAAACGATTTGCTGGTTTTTAAGGAATTGAGGAGACGACCGTACGGAGGAGACGACTCGGACCGATCGAAATGTTAAACCTCACACAAATGCACCGCTGCAAAGGGGGTGCTTTAGATTCGAGAGATCAATCTGTAGTACTCCGGCCTAAATCAAGACAATGACCATTTCAGAGTAAATTCGGTCACAAGAGAGGATGGGTTGATCTATAGGAGGGAAGCTGAGAAATGTGTGGAATCAATGGTAATCAAAGATTGTGGGTGTGTGAATTCCGAATGCAATAAGCTCTGAGTGATTGAAATTGCTCAATTGAGAGTAGTTGCTCAATTGATGAATTGATGATCTCGTGTTGTCAGTTTGACGTGAGATTGATGATATTGATGATGCTTCAATCATGATTCAGAGACTTATTTATATTGCTGGAATTGTAGACACCATGATTCCATGAAGTGTGACAGTTGATGGAATCAAGGAGTGGGGAAGTGGAGATCGTGTTTGAAACCAGTTGCTCAACGTGTGGAGACTTGGTCGATTTTCCACCCACTACCTCGTGAATTCCTTCAACTGATTGCACAACTTGCTCACATTCCATCGTGTGTTTGAACACACGTGCCGTAGACCGCCAGACCAAAAACCCTAAGTGATATCCCCCGAAGTGACACGATTGACGTCTCGTGGTTTGTTAGTCAATTGATGACTTCGTGGTTTGATGGGACGATGAGTCCATGTAGTCGTTGAGTTGAACATGATATTCTGAAACTCATGAATTGAACATGTCATGAGACAGAGGTATAGTTCTTACGATGAAGTGAGCAAGTATTGCTCATTCGATGGATCGTTGAATATTGATTGTTGAACCAATATTGAGAAAATATTCCTCATCTGAGAAAGTGCTGCTCATGTGATGAATTGTTGAATATTTGATCGTCTGAGCATGTGTTGCTCATCTGATGGATTATTGGCAGCGTACCAAAATATTAATTAGAATACTGGTCGTTGAACCGAGCATAATTAATGAAATTAATGACCATGAGGCCGTCGTAAAATTATTAAGGTTAGAATCTGGAATGATGATCCTTGGATTCAGAAACCCTAATTTGATCAATTGATGATCAATTCATGGTTGTCAGAATTTCAACCATGGGACGAAGGAGGGAGAGACTACATGGAACCGTGGATCAACCATGTAGCGTCCATATGCTCACGTGAGCAAATACAAAGAACTCCTGAAGAGTTGACGATTTGTTGGTGGAATAATGATTAATTGCTGGTTTAATCATTAGTCAAAAAATGCTCGTCTGAGCCTTAGGTGAGAAAACCTAATTAATTATGACGAGGTGAGGGACCGACCATGGAGTCATGAAACCGGCCCTGGGTTATCCCGTGACCGCCTGACTATCACTTCATGAAAATCCAAAGTGTTTGGGAGAGTTTTGGACCTAATACGAGCAATTGTGCAAATTAGGTCAAAACTGTGAAAATTGATGGGACCGGCTTCCGCGAGCAAAAGATCCAATCTTGGTCGGTCAAGATAGCGTGCTCGTGTCCCCAAGGCGTCCGTGTCTCAGTCCTGAGAATTTTGATATTTTCTGGCGTGCAATTGAGCATCCATTCGAGAAAATATGCCAAAATTAGGGTTTCGACGAACCTGAGGAAAAACACCATGAGATGATGAAAAATAATTATAAAATAAGGGATGAGGAGGCATGGGACTTCCGTGGTCAAGGCATGGTCAGTCGGTCCTGACCTCGGTCCCGTGGTGCCTTTTCCTTAATTTTCTAATATTTTGATGATTTTATGAAAAATTCATGAATTTTGAGAAATTTGATGAATTCTGGGAGTTTCCATGAATTGAAGGAGTTTTCATGAGTTCAAGGAAGCAAAAGATATTAAAATAATAAAACAAGGGCGTGTGGGACCGTGGAAGGCATGACCGTCCGTCCAGGTCCCGGTCCCACAAGTTTCCCTAATTTTATAATGATTTTATGAAAAATTCATGAATTTTGAGAAATTTGATGAATTTAGGGAGTTTTCATGAACCGAAGGAGTTTTCATGAGTTCAGGGAAGCAAAAAATATTAAAATAATAAAACAAGGGCGTGTGGGACCGTGGAGGCATGGCCAGACGGCTTGGGCCCGGTCCCACGAGTTTTCATAATTTTTTAATATTTTTTAGGTATTTTTGATGATTTGAGGGAATTTTTCCTAATTTGAGAGAAATACCATGAAATCAAGGAATTTGATGAATTCAAGGAAAACTAATAATAAAATAATAAAACAAAGGGGCGTGTGGGACCGGCTAGGGCATGGCCGTCCGGCCAAGGCCCGGTCCCACAAGTTTTCATAATTTATATTATTTTATTATTATTTGTTGATTTGTGCAAAAATACCATGAAATCAAGGAGTTTTTTCATGAAGTTAGAGAAATAATAATAATAATAATAATAAAATAATAAGGAACCGTGGGTGTGGGGCCGGTTGGGACCAAGGCATGGCCGGTTGGCCAATGGTCACGCCCCACACTCTTTTCCTTAATTTTATATTATTTTTTATGGATTTATGGAAGTACCATGAAACCGAGGAGTTTCCTCGAGACGAAGGAGATTTGATTAACTGAGAGGATTTTCATCAAATCATGGAAAATAATAAAAATGCATTAAAAATATAAAACTGGCGTGGGATTGACCACGACACGGTCGGTCGGTCGTGTGTCCGTGCTCCCAGAACCCTGGTCAATATTTTTAATTATTTATTATTTTCTTCTCTATTTTGCATAGGTTCATCGTTCCGTTGTATTTTTGAAATACTCGTTCGTGCGGTGACTGTTAGTGTATCATCGTTGAATACACCTTCACCATTTGAATCGGAGCTTACTTAGAGGTAGCTCAGAAGCCCGGTTGTTGATTATTTATTACTAATTGTGGAATTCAATGGAGAATATTTCACAAAACTGAGTAATAAGATGTTTATTATTAATTCATAGGATCAGCTGAGGATTCGACTGCGGATTCAGAATAATAAAGTGAGCATTACCATTCCATGGGATCGTAGATTCGACCATAGAATCAGAGTAATTAAGGTTTATCTATTACCATTTATGAGACCAGTTGTGGATTCGATCATGAAATCGGAGTAATGAGATAATATAGTTATTGATATTCTATGAGATCAAGCTGTGGATTCGATCATAGAATCAGAACAATTGTTATTGTCATTCCATGGAACCAGTCGTGGATTCGACCATGGAATAAGAGCGATTGTAATTAGGAATAATTAACTTTGTGGCTCTATACTAGCAGAGCAAGCTGTCTAGGAGCATTAATTATCCTGATACGAGCTTGCCGGTAAGTCATATCCTTTATATAGTCAGGGTAAACTTGTTGTTTGTTCCTGAAGACGTTATCGCTCTATACTAGCAGAGCAAGCTGTCTAGGAGCCGTCCATCTCGTGATGCTATATAGAAATAATCCTGAAAGTATTCAGTATTCATGAGATATGTCGTTGTCCAGTCGTGAGATTACATATCTACATGTACTCTGAGAGAAAGTACTCTCCGTTGAGAATTCGATGAGAGAGTCATGTCTCAATACTCGCGTTCGATTGCTGAATCAGAGCTTCGTATAATTATGAGTTTATAATTTTAGCCTTTGTCGAAAATCCACCATCTACATTAAGTCCCCTGCTTACTGAGGAAGGCTGTGTTCCTCAGTCAGCATTAAATGGTGATTTTCCGGCCATAAATAATAATACCAGTAATTGAACTTAGTCGTAAGTTGAGATGTTACCGGATTTAGAGAGCATGAGAAAACCACGACTTGATGAAGGCTTCAATGTCATGATTGGAGCATCGTTTGATGAGCATAAATTTGTGTTGAACTGCTGGTTTGGATGACGAGTCCGTGGTCGGTTAGGATTCGTGGGTCGGGACCAATAAGGAAATCCTTAGAAAATTAGGTTTTGGAAATAAAATTGATATAAAAGGGATTAATCTTTTTTTTTTTTCATTTTTACTCACGACCAGCTCTTGATCAACTCTTCATCTTCATGCTAGCAGGAGAAGATTCCCGCCGCCGCCGGACCACCACCTGCCTCCGTCGGCCAATTTCCGGCCGACGCTCCCAGGTACGTTTTTTTTTGTTTGCTGATGTTTATGATCCTCATGAGTTGTTCATTATTTTATCATGATGAAGTTATATACATGTGTGTATATTAGTGTGAGTTTTATGAAAAAAAAAAACTCGTTTTTAAAAACGTATGTTCGTTCGATCATTAGTTTTGAAAACTAATTATAATCCCTGATTTAGGAGAGATTTTTTTTTAATATGAACCTAGGTCCAGTGATAAAACTTAGTGTATGAGCTTTCATGTATACCAAGGTTTCATCATAAAAGAAGTGAATTTTCATGAAATTGGAAAAATCCTTCGTTTTAGAGACAAATAATGATGACACGAAGGAAAATAGGTATGATGAACTTGTGTCCAGTGATAAAAAATTTCTTATGAGCTTTCATGTAAATACAAAACTTTATCATATGTATGAGATGTGAGCTTTCACAATATTTTTTGAAATAAACCTTCGTTTTAAAGACAAATAACGACGATACGAAGGAAAAATAATTTATATATATATATATATATGCAGCCGTGACATATATTGTGCAAAATATGATGATATATTTTATTTTCATGAGTTTGTTTTCATTAAATAAAATCCTTGAGAGTTTATGTATGCAAGTTGCATTAGTTGCTGTTTTTTCGAAAAATCAGAAACGTGGGTTTTGAGGAACCTTCGAAGATAGACAATATATTTATGATAAAATATTTTATTGTTGTAAACTTCATAGGTCAGTTATGTGAATGTTCACATTATGAAAATTGTGTCCGTGATTTTATGAAAAATCAGTTTTGAAATTAACAAAGTTTCGTTCGTTTTTTGAAGTTTTCGAAGAGACGAACGATTTTGAGGTGTTAACTCTAGTATTACTATCACCATTGTTAGTGGAAGTATAAAAGGTAAGAGTTAAGAGTTACCATTTTTGCTTGTATTTCCTTGATTTATATCTGGTCGACATACTGAAGTAGAATGTAGTGTGAACCTTTTCAGCTACTTAGCAAAGATGTCCAATTCCCAATCTAACGACGCCTCGAGGGAAAAGATGTGCGTTGGTGATGGTATCTCCAGAGATGAGACATGCATGGATGAAAATTCCGTTGGGGGAGACAACGACGAAATCCCCGGGATTAAGAATGTCCCGAACATAGATGATGCATTCTCTGAGAAAGATATCCCAGGAGCTGAGCAACATTTGAAATCCCCAGTGTATCGTCTTTTGATAAATCCCAGAACTGTTACTCAGAAGAAGTTGGTGACTCCTAAGACAGTGATTCGATTTTGTCTTGAACGAGGGGTCTTCGCCTCATCAATTATAGAGTTTAAGATTTCTCGACGACCTTTGGATAAATTTGCCGGCTGGGCGAGGCATATGTTGGGTTTTCCTCATGTGAGGACTATGCTCGACCAGGCGCAGGTGACGAGAGCTATTCAAGCTTCTGGAGAGTTGTTCATTTATCATGACTCAAGTGGTATTGTGGCTCTGTTTGCTCGCTGGTGCATTCCCACTCACACTTTCATATGAAGATGGGGAGAGTTTACCATTACCTTGGAAGACGTGGAGGCTCTAATGCATCTCCCGATCACGGGCAATCTTCCTGGGGATATTTCAGATGAGGATACCGCCGTTTCTCATGTCTTGACAGCTGCAATGGAGAAAGCGAATAAGGCTGGTAGTAAAGGATGCTATGCTTCCTGGTTGACACACTGGTGGCCTAAAGATGAGGGTTTCTGCTAAACCCATGACGGTATTTACCCATTGTACTTTCTGTTTATGGTTTGTCCAGGACGTTTTTTGAAGACAGTGGAAACTTGTTGAAGCCTTTGTGATTCTCTTTGCTATTAAGATGGCTCAAGGTGAACAACTTCCAATAAGTTGTTTATTCTTAGGCTCCTTGTATTACAACCTGGACTTGATTATAGACTCCAGTGTGTTGAACGGCTCTATGAAGATTGAGTGTTATGCCAACCGATGTTTCTTCAAGCTTTGATGTGGGAGCATTTAAGAATTAGCCATACTCCACGTAATGTTCTGCAAAGACCGAATACTGATGCGCGCCTACTTTCCCTGAGAAAGATAATTGCTAGGATCATGCGTTGGTCCACCAAGCAACCTCGTTCTAAAATACGTTTATTGATGTGTTAGATGAAGAATCTGAGTTCAATTTTCGCCCGTGGATGTCAGTCCCTGATTATGTTTCTCAGCCTATGACTTTCAATACTGGAGAAGGCCGAGTTTGACGTCTGGTGCGCATCTGAGTGATGGCGAAAGATCTTTTCATGTTGAGTTGCACTCCTGGTCATTTGCTATCAGTCACGTTTGGAGAGCTTTCAGTGGAGGATACAATATTGATAGAGCGCTCGACAATGGGTTATGGATCAGTGTGTTCTAACCATACGGAGAGGAAGCCATCAGTAGAGCAACTCAAGACTCATTTGGATCATACTCACGTGGAAGGGAGTAGCTACTGGTTCCTGGTTCTGATAGATTCGCCTATGTAACCCCAGGTTATGTAGAATTCTGGGACCAGCAACTTGGGCGTTTGCGTGGCTTTGTAAGATTTCCCAGACCTCCATTCAAGGTCTTCCTTCGGCTGAGATGATTTCCAGTCGACCAAGATTGAAGTATATTTCTGGTGATAAACGAAAGTCGTCTCTAGGATGCTCTCAGGTATGTTTCTTCATATAATCTTCACGAAATATAAGAACTGTATTCTGATATATTACTGGATTTCACCACAGGACGGTCGTAATATACGACTCGAATCGGTGTAGATTTCTCAGAGACTGAGGCGGTTATTCATGACGGAGAAGGCAGGCATAAAGGTTATAAGCTGTTACCTAATACCGTAAAGTCCCCAGTTGGTGCTTTGGTGAGTTCCCAATATTTCTCACCGTGACTTTCATTGCTATTAGCATTAGAATCATGAAGCCAACGTTGTTAATTTTGTTGCAGAATTTTACTCCATCAAGTCTTGAAGGTCTTCAATTTTCTGCTACTGAACAAGCAATTGCTGATTTGAGTGACGAGGAAACTGTAAGTATTTCTTCACATGTTCAAATGTAGAGCTTCATGGATGAAAATATTGATTGTAAAGGACGTGTACAGGAGGATGTCGTCATGGAGATGGATAATTCTGGAACTCAATCATCCTCTGGGAAGGGGAATGGAGGTAATTCCCAAGATTCGGAACCGGATGGAAGTGATGTTCCTCTTGTCGTTGATGTGGACAATTCCAACCCCTTGGACACTTTGGAGACTCCTCAAGTAAGTATATATCATGTATATTCTTCATATAAGTATAAAAGTGCTGACTTGTGAATGAATGAATGAGAACCCATGTGAATATATGAAAACTTAGTCGAACTTCGTCGTCAGAAAATTCAGAACCCAGCTTTTAGTAAAAACGCTGTAGAATCTTCGTCCGAAGTCGGATTTTGATGATCTGCATGTGCAAATTCAAGCCCGGAAAATTTCCAAGCTTTTTCAGAGAAGCTTTTTAAGTTTTGAGCACGTTAAGAGCTTGAAAAAGGAGAAATAGTAAACTTCTAGGAGACTTCCAGAACTTTTTCAGATTGCACATCACTTGATAATTTGGCCACATCTACCCGCTCGTTCATCGGATTGTCATGAAATTTTTAAACGTCATAGAGGACATCCATACGAAGAGAATGGCATATGACCCATTTTCATATTCCTTGGTCGTGGGAGCCTCTTCAGTGATTGAGAAACGTATAATAGTGTATGAATATACAACTGCATAGGTTTATTTCTATCCTCCCTTTAACACTTCACTCCCGTATCATGAACTGGTCGGTAGATTCAGCGTTCCCATTGGATATGCACACTTGTACGAGACGATATGGAAGAAGTTCAGCCACATGATCGTTGACAGGAACCCTGGGCTTACTTATGATTTAACCATGCAAGTAGGCATTATCTTGCATGTCGTGAGTGATATGCATACGAGACCCAGGAATACCGTGACTCCAGATATACTCTTTGATTGAGAGTTTAACTTGGAGAATTCAGAAAGACTTGGCCTCAACGTGAAATGGCTTCGTAAGCAAATAAACGTTATCAAGGATTCATGTGAGAAGAACATACCCTTTCCAAACGATGCTGTGAAGGAGAAGGAGGACAAGATTGCCAAGCTGACCGAGGAGTTGAACAAGGAGAGGGCGGCTTTGCAAATCTTGAAGGATGCTGATGAGCGAAAGCCTTTTCTTGCTGATCTCTTGAACTTCTGAACTTCTGAGAGATGTGAGGTTTATACTTGGGTTTTGATATTTAGATGGTTTTGGATTGACTGATGGTTGAGGATTTTCTTGTAGATTTGATAGAGATTTTCTTTTACGAAATATGAACTGAATTTTGATAAATTGCTGAATTCAAATACTGATTGCAAGTATTGCAAATGTTTTGGAGGAATTGAAATACAAATGAAAGAAAATCCTAAATGTTAAATCCCAACGCCATGAGTGCTTCAAACACCCAATACCTTAAATGTCCAATAATTTTAGATAAACGCCTTGAACTAATTTTCGTGAATTACTGGTAGGGTTCTGCCATCTGTGTTGGTCAATTTGTAGTATCCTCCGTCCACGGACTCAGCGACCATGAATGGTCCTTCCCAATTGGAGTTCCTTGTCGAATGAAGACCGCGCTGAACTGCTTTGAGAACCAGGTCCCCTTCATGTTGGGCTTGGTCGATCGTGCCTTGAATATCTTCCGCTGATTCGGAATTCCCTGTTTGATGGAATTCCATGATTGTGGCCCGTATGGACACTCGCGCGGAAGAGAGTATCCAGCATAGTGTTGATCATGCTTAGCCAAGTCTTCAGAAATAAACCTCTCGATGGAGTGACCGACTTGAAGAAGTACTGAACTCAACCATTGCGTGTAATATTGTTGAGGTGAAGTTACCCACTCGTAGCTTTTGATAACTGCTAAATTATTCATGGGGAGAAGTCCCTGGACCATAGTAGCGTATTTGAACATTGGTAATATTGGATCAAGAGGAGGAATAAGACTTGCCTGAGCTCGAAACCTTCTGACAAAGGTGTGCGGATTATCTCCAAGTTCTGCGTAAGTCCCATCAGAGTTTTTACTTCTTCCAGATGCTCAAACGGTGGTGCGTCCTCTGCTTCGTCTTCCGACTCGGAATCCTTGTCGATGACAGGATGTGTTGAAGGCATCGTTGTCCTTTCAGCATGAATCCAAGTTCTCCCAAGGACCATGTCGTATCCAGGGTCTTCCCGGATTATGAAAAACTTGGCCTCAGTGCAGATCGATCTTTCCGTAACTTTGAGAGTGATGAAGCCGTATGCGTTTCTGGAGATTCCTTCGTGGTCCCTGATTGCTATGGGAGCGTGGGTGGCTTCCCGTCGAGTAATACCAGCAGCTCTGAGAGTTTTCAAAGGGATGATGTTGACGGCGGTACCAACATCGATGAACGCCCTCTTGAACTCATTTCCTTTAATGTGCACTGTGGTGAGCAGTCCCCAGTCATACATTTCTGTGTCGGTGGCTGAAGGTCCGGTGGTAGTCTCTTGGATCAGCGGACGTCTTCCGGACACGATGTGGTTCAGTGCAGCAAACATGTCTTTCCTTTGAGCTTTCGAAAGATACAACAGCTCGCAGACATGTTCGATCAGAGATTGGACCGTTTCCTTGACAGGAGGTTCGGAGATGGTAAAAGTTCTGACTGGGAGGGGTTTTTGTGCCCCCTCAGTCCCCAGGTTGAGCTCTCCTGATTCGACCTTTTCTTTGAATATGCGCTTCAAAATTTTGCAATCACTCGTGGGATGGCTGACGTATCTATGGAAGCGACAATACCGAGGATTTTCCATGGCCTCTTCAGTTGGTTCCTTCTTGACATAAGGCAATTTGATTGCGCCGTCTTGAATCCAGGCATCGAGTAGTTCATTAACTTCTTCCATTGAACAGGGAAAATCAGGTGCTTCTGGATCTTCCGTATGCTGAGGAGGGATTTTCGAATTCTCCTTCTTGTGTGTCTTTGAAGGGGTGGAGGAAGTCTGCTTGTGTTGTGGTTCTGCTTTTCGCTTACTCCCTTCCGCGACAGCATTTGTTGAAGGTTGCAGGTTATACTGCTTGTTGATCAGACGCCTGCTTCCTCGAGTGTCTTTTGAATCTTCAGTCTTTGTAGACTTTGCTCTTTCCAAAAGAGCGGGTGCAGTGGTTGCCGACCTCTTCGCAGCTTCGTGAAGCTCTGAGAAAGTCTGGAATCGAAGGTTTTCTAGCAAGGCCCTGTAGACCGGGAGCATGCCATTGATGCACAAGTCCACCAGTTGTTGCTCCGTGACGTTTGGGTCATGACAATCCAGGGCTTGGACTCTGAACCTTTTCACATAATCATTGGGATTTTCACTGACCCTCTGAAACATTCTTCCAAGGTCGGAGAGGGTGACTTGTTCTGACACGAAGAAGTATTTCCTGTAAAATGCGTTAACCATTTCTCCCCAATTGTTGATGGTCCCTGGTGTGATGCTGTTATACCAGGTGTATGCCCTGCCTTTCAGAGATTTTGAGAATTCCTTGAGACGGACGACATGATTATGTTCATGTTCTCCCAAGGCTTCGAGAAAACGAGAGACATGTTCCCGAGCATTGCCAGTTCCATCATACAAGGTGAAAGTTGGAGAAACGTAACCTTTGGGGAGTGGAATCCTCTGCGTAGCGGCAGGATAAGGAGGTTGATGACGATGGTCATGCGATGTCTTGCCTTTTCCATGGTTCTCTAAGAGGTGCTCCAGATCCTCGCGAGTGATGAAATTCGTGATCCCTTCGCTGATGAGTTGTCTGCAGCAGTTTTGTGGACTTCGTCGTCTTCTACTGTATGGATTGGAATTACTTCAGGACCGTCGTCGAGGATTTCTCCTTCTCCTTTCCCTTCTCTTGAGTCTTCTCTGACATCTTGTCAGTAAGAGTTTTGAGATAATTACAGCTCCTTCTGTGTAGCAGCCATGTCAGTCTGGTTCTTTGCAAGAGTCTCCTGCGCTTTGATAAGATCAGCAATGGTAGGCGGTGGATCTCCTCTGACTTCTTCAGGGTGTCGTCCGGACAGTGGATGACCTTCGCGTGAGGAGGAGTAGTGTCACCACCATCAGTGTTGGAGGTCGGAATTGTCTCCGGGATATTCTGATTGTTGTTGTTGCTAGTGCTAGCACGGTTGTGTTAGGATTCGTAACTGAACCTGACCTGAGATCAACCATCTTGTGAAATTGTGAGATTGCAACCGAGAAATCTCCCACTGTGGTCGCCAATCTGTAGATGGGGAAAAACGATTTGCTGGTTTTTAAGGAATTGAGGAGACGACCGTACGGAGGAGACTCCTCGAACCGAGCGAAATGTTAAACCTCACACAGATGCACCGCTGCAAAGGGGGTGCTTTAGATTCGAGAGATCAATCTGTAGTACTCCGGCCTAAATCAAGACAATGACCGTTCCAGAGTAAATTCGGTCACAAGAGAGGATGGGTTGATCTGTAGGAGGGAAGCTGAGAAATGTGTGGAATCAATGGTAATCAAAGATTGTGGGTGTGTGAATTCGAATACGATAAGCTCTGAGTGATTGAAATTGCTCAATTGAGAGTAGTTGCTCAATTGATGAGTTGATGATCTCGTGTTGTCGATGACGTGAGATTGATGATACTGATGATGATTCAATCATGATTCAGAGACTTATTTATATTGCTGGAATTGTAGACACCATGATTCCATGAAGTGTGACAGTTGATGGAATCAAGGAGTGGGGAAGTGGAGATCGTGTTTGAAACCAGTTGCTCAACGTGTGGAGACTTGGTCGATTTTCCACCCACTACCTCGTGAATTCCTTCAACTGATTGCACGACTTGCTCACATTCCATCGTGTGTTTGAACACACGTGCCGTAGACCGCCAGACCAAAACCCTAAGTGATATCCCCCCAAGTGACACGATTGACGTCTCGTGGTTTGTTAGTCAATTGATGACTTCGTGGTTTGATGGGACGATGAGTCCATGTAGTCGTTGAGTTGAACATGATGTTCTGAAACTCATGAATTGAACATGTCATGAGACAGAGGTATAGTTCTTACGATGAAGTGAGCAAGTATTGCTCATTCGATGGATCGTTGAATATTGATTGTTGAACCAATTTGAGCAAATATTCATCTGAGCAAGTGTGCTCATGTGATGAATTGTTGAATATTTGATCGTCTGAGCATGTGTTGCTCATCTGATGGATTATTGGCAGCGTACCAAAAATATTAATTAGAATACTGGTCGTTGAACCGAGCATAATTAATAAAATTAATGACCATGAGGTCGTCGTAAAATTATTAAGGTTGGAATCTGGAATGATGATCCTTGGATTCAGAAACCCTAATTTGATCAATTGATGATCAATTCATGGGTCAGAATTTCAACCATGGGACGAAGGAGGGAGCGACTACATGGGACCGTGGATCAACCATGTAGTGTCCATATGCTCACGTGAGCAAATACGAAGAACTCCTGAAGAGTTGACGATTTGTTGGTGAAGAATGATTAAATGCTGGTTTAATCATTTATTCAAAATGCTCGTCTGAGCCTTAGGTGAGAAAACCTAATTAATTATGACGAGGCGAGGGACCGACCATGGAGTCATGAAACCGGCCCTGGGTTATCCCGTGACTGCCTGACGATCACTTCATGAAAATCCAAAGTGTTTGGGAGAGTTTTGGACCTAATACGAGCAATTGTGCAAATTAGGTCAAAACTGTGAAAATTGATGGGACCGGCTTCCGCGAGCCAAAGAGCCAATCTTGGTCGGTCAAGATAGCGTGCTCGTGTCCCCAAGGTGTCCGCGTCTCAGTCTTGAGAATTTTGATATTTTCTGGCGTGCAATTAAGCATCCATTCGAGAAAATATGCCAAAATTAGGGTTTCGACGAAACTGAGGAAAAACACCATGAGATGATGACAAATAATTATAAAACAAGGGATGAGGAGGCGTGGGACCGCCGTGGTCAAGGAATGGTCGGCCGGTCCGGACCACGGTCCCGTGGTGCCTTTTCCTTAATTTTATAATATTTTGATGATTTTATGAAAAATTCATGAATTTTGAGAAATTTGATGAATTTTGGGAGTTTCCATGAATTGAATGAGTTTTCATGAGTTCAAGGAAGCAAAAGATATTAAAATAATAAAACAAGGGCGTGTGGGACCGTGGAAGGCATGACCGTCCGGCCGAGGCCCGGTCCCACAAGTTTTCCTAATTTTATAATGATTTTATGAAAAATTCATGAATTTTGAGAAATTTGATGAATTTAGGGAGTTTCCATGAACTGAAGGAGTTTTCATGAGTTCAGGGAAGCAAAAATATTAAAATAATAAAAACAAGGGCGCGTGGGATCATGGAGGCATGGCCGGCCGGCTTGGGCCCGGTCCCACGAGTTTTCATAATTTTTTAATATTATTTAGGTATTTTTGATCATTTGAGGGAATTTTTCCTAATTTGAGAGAAATACCATAAAATCAAGGAATTTGATGAATTCAAGGAAAACTAATAATAAAATAATAAAAAAAAAGGGGCGTGTGGGACCGGCTAGGGCATGGCCGTCCGGCCAAGGCCCGGTCCCACAAGTTTTCATAATTTATATTATTTTATTATTATTTGATGATTTGTGCAAAAATACCATGAAATCAAGGAGTTTTTTCATGAAATTAGAGAAATAATAATAATAATAATAATAATAATAATAATAAAATAAGGAACCGTGGGTGTGGGGCCGGTTGGGACCAAGGCATGGCCGGTTGGCCAATGGTCACGCCCCACACTCTTTTCCTTAATTTTATATTATTTTTATGGATTTATGGAAGTACCATGAAACCGAGGAGTTTCCTCGAGACGAAGGAGATTTGATAAACTGAGAGGATTTTCATCAAATCATGGAAAATAATAAAAATGCATTAAAAATATAAAACTGGCGTGGGATTGACCACGACACGGTCGGTCGGTCGTGTGTCCGTGCTCCCAGCACCCTGGTCAATATTTTTAATTATTTATTATTTTCTTCTCTATTTTGCATAGGTTCATCGTTTCGTTGTATTTTTGAAATACTCGTTCGTGCGGTGACTGTTAGTGTATCATCGTTGAATACACCTTCACCATTTGAATCGGGGCTTACTTAGAGGTAGCTCAGACGCCTGGTTGTTGATTATTTATTACTAATTATGGAATTCAATGGAGAATATTTCACAAAACTGAGTAATAAGATGTTTATTATTAATTCATAGGATCAGCTGAGGATTCGACTGCGGATTCAGAATAATAAAGTGAGCATTACCATTCCATGGGATCGTAGATTCGACCATAGAATCAGAGTAATTAAGGTTTATCTATTACCATTTATGAGACCAGTTGTGGATTCGATCATGAAATCGGAGTAATGAGATAATATAGTTATTGATATTCTATGAGATCAAGTTGTGGATTCGATCATAGAATCAGAACAATTGTTATTGTCATTCCATGGAACCAGTCGTGGATTCGACCATGGAATATGAGCGATTGTAATTAGGAATAATTAACTTTGTGGCTCTATACTAGCAGAGCAAGCTGTCTAGGAGCATTAATTATCCTGATACGAGCTTTCCGGTAAGTCATATCCTTTATATAGTCAGGGTAAACTTGTTGTTTGTTCCTGAAGACGTTATCGCTCTATACTAGCAGAGCAAGCTGTCTAGAAGCCGTCCATCTCGTGATGCTATATAGAAATAATCACTGAAAATATTCAGTATTCATGAGATATGTCGTTGTCCAGTCGTGAGACTACATATCTACATGTACTTTGAGAGAAAGTACTCTCCATTGAGAATTCGATGAGAGAGCCGTGTCTCAATACTCGTGTCCGATTGCTGAATCAGAGCTTCGTATAATTATGAGTTTATAATTTTAGCCTTTGTCGAAAATCCACCATCTACAACTGCCGCAACCCAAAATTTAGGGTTTTGAAATAGCGTGTTTGGTCGAGTTTGGGAAAATGATTTGATTAGAGCTGTCAATTTCTAACCCGGCCCGCGGGTTGGACCTAGCTTGGTTTGTTTTAACCCGGCTCGGCTTGGCTTGTTGTCTAAACAAGCCGGGTTAGGGTTGTCATATTTAGCCCTAGTAAAAACAAGCCGGGCTAGGGTCAACCCGCGGGTTACCCGCCAACCCGTCAATTTCATGTGAGTTACTAATTTAGGAATTTTAAGTTACTAATTTAAGAATTTTAGGGTTTTGTGCTAGAAATCAAAGTTCATATTTCCTTAAATGATTTAATACAATCCAATTTTCATTTGATTTAGGGTTACGGAGTAGTGATCTCTCTGCCCACTAAATTTTTTATACATTTAAGTGATTTTACGTTTCAACCACCCCATTTAACAAGCCAACCCGCAACCCGTTAGAGCCAACCCGTCTAGGGCTGGGGTTTTTGGCTTGTACATGAATAGTACTAGGGCTAGGGTTGACCCTAACCCGTCCATGACTTGTCAAGCTAGGGACGGGTTGACCCTAGCTTGCCCCGTTGACAGCTCTAGATTTGATGCTCTTTGGTCTTGTCGTGGACAGGTCGATCGACTAAGGGATAAGTTGGGCCAACGGCGAACACGTTGACATCTATTTAATCTCTTGAGATGCGATCTAAGTCGTCCAACTAGGCTGTCTAAGTTGGACGGATGTGATGGTTTTTTGAGACCGTTTTTGTCGGTCTTAGCTCGTTTGAGCTTGTTTTATACAGCGCGAACACCCATGTTTGGGTCGGCGTTTGCAGCACTTGTGAATGAGAAAAATAGAACTCGATTGACCAGGGCACTAGTGGGCCCGCCGGTGGTCACTATGGTGATTTCCTAGTTCTGCTAGGAGTAGTCTAAGCTTGTTAAATCGTGCGACCAAATCGTCTGGTCGTGATCGTTTTTGAGACTGATATTAACAATCCAGATTTTCCCTAAGGAATTTAAGCGTGTTCGATCGAGCTAACTTAAAAGTGCGTCGATACAAAATTCTCTTTATCAGAGAGTGATGCAGCCTGTGTGAGTACTTACATGGAGATCTCAATACTGACACTTTGGGAGATTCATGCTACTCTGCTGAGAGTGAACATTTAATCGTCATGTCATGTCAATATTGAGAGTTCAGCTGGGAACATAACATAGAAAAATACTAGGCAAGTCATGCATTAGTGAATAATGCTGGTGGAAGATAAAATTCACAGAATATTTTGGGATTGCTATTGCACACACCATTCTCAGTAAATTTCATATATATGGATATATTGAATTGCTCAATACATATGTGAGAGAAGAGGCTTAAGCACTCATTGCTTTTAAATGGCTTATGTTCCTTTGCAGGATGACAACGCATTAAATACAGGGTTTACGATTTTAGTCATTGAACTAAAAACCATTATCAACATTAAGTCCCCCGCTTAGTACGTAACAGTGACATTGTTGCGGGATAAGAACTAGATGGTGACAAATAAAGTTAAAACTTATGAGACAAAGTTAGATGTTACCAGGAGAGATGGGTCGGCCTGTCCTTGGAACATGTCACGTTCAAGAGGTGTCCAAGTAAGCATTCCCCTAGCATGATGTCGGTTGGCCCCAGGTAGATTAGGCATACTGTTGGTTGGGATCTGAAACTTCATTCCAAGTCCCTTGTGTTAGAGCATTGCTCGGTCGAACTCGTATGCGTTGTTATCTCAAGCATGTTTGTC
The DNA here is from genome assembly GCF_003573695.1 of Papaver somniferum. NCBI lineage: Eukaryota > Viridiplantae > Streptophyta > Magnoliopsida > Ranunculales > Papaveraceae > Papaver > Papaver somniferum. The sequence goes on from NC_039366.1 coordinate 128,405,150, forward strand.
AATATTAGTGATCAAAACTATAAGTCTTGATTACTAGCCTATTAGAGCTAAGGTCTTGGATTAGGATAGAAAGTGTATTTGAGCTCAAGACTACATGCAATCATCATACAAGACGAAAGACTACTCAAGGAACTGGTGGATCTTCATCGACTAAAAGGTATGTGGAGACTTGAACTTATCTGTCACTCAAAAGTCTATTTACTCTATCTCCTACTATTGAGACAAAAGTCGTTTTGATATATAGACTTTCATTATACACATTTGCTATTTCGAGCCGAGTTTATCTCGCCTATCTATTTCTCGAAATATGTGTTGGTAAGCTTTCTCTTTAGCCGAATTCATGTTTACCAAGTGACGAAAGTCATGTTATGTTTTAATCACTTTGAAAATTGCTCTGACAAAAAATGGTCTATGAATAACGGCTATATAACGTTCTCTGAGAATGTTTCAATGATTGAAATGAGAGTTTAGATTACATAACCACTGGTGGATATAAGCATTGTTTTGGAAAAACATATATGCATAAGTCCTATTCCTTGAACCAAAGTTTGCTAAAACTTTGTTGATCAAGAGAAGTTGGAAGTGGCGTGAGCCAAGTCCGCGAACTCAGTCCGCGACTTGCGGAACTTCTCAGCACGAGATTTTCTGCTGGAGTTCGTGTACTCCTTCCATGAGCTTAAGTCCGCGAACCCAGTTCGCGAACTTGAGCAGGTTATATCTAAAGTCGGTTGTTCTTGAACTAATGTTTAAATAAACTAAGGAATGATTTTGCAAACCGTGGATATAAAGTTCATGAACCGATTCGAGTGAATCAAACCGATTTTTCTTCAATTGTGTCTTGTGTAGTTACATAAGATTTCCTGGAAATTTAACAACTCTCTAACTAGTTAATTTGAGTCATTTGAACTAGTTATGGTGAAGAAGAATAAGGTTGATATGAGAGTAATCATATGGCTAACCATTTGGTTGACTTGTTGAACCAACAAATGTTAATGTTTGGGTACGATTCATAAACCCAAAATTGGACATTCCATTTGTGTGTGACAAGATAAGTTTTCGATCTAACGGTTGAGAAATATAAGCTTGAATATAATCAGGTTTTCATCTAACGGTGAATATTGAATGCTTTGTTACTAAGCTAACATTGATTGCAAACCCTGATTTGAAAGTGTATATAAGGGAGAACTCTAGCAACTGGGAAACCTAATCCCCACACATTCTGTGTGATACTAATTGTGCTAAGCTAGAGTCGATTCTTCTTTAACCTTTAATTTCTTCTTCTAAACCAGGTTAAAGACTTAAAGACTTCATTGGGATTGTGAAGCCAGACCGATACTAGTTTTCTTGTAGTTGTGTGATCTGATCTTGCATCTTCTATCGTACGAGTACAATTGAAATAATTGGCTTGAGATTTTATATCTCCGATAGGCAAGATATAAAAGTAATCACAAATAAACTTCGTCTCATCGTTTGTGATTCCGCAATATTCTTTTTGGCTGCGTTGATTAAGATTATTGTGAGGTGATTGATAATACTAAGTTGTTCTTCGGGAATATAAGTCTTGTATTATTGATTGGTTCCTGTTCACCTTGATTTACCAAAAGACGGAACAAAACTCGTAGGTATATTCGTGGGAGACGGATTTATCTATTATCGTAGACTTTTCTGTGTGATACAAATTTGTTTATTAAAGTCTTCGACTTTGGGTCGTAGCAACTCTTAGTTGTGGGTGAGATCAGCTAAGGGAATCAAGTGCGCAATATCCTGCTGGGATCAGAGGCGTAGGAGCATAACTATACCTTGGATCAGTGTGAGATTGATTGGGGTTCAACTACAGTCCAGACCGAAGTTAATTTGGAGTAGGCTAGTGTTTGTAGCGGCTTAATATAACGTGTGTTCAATCTGGACTAGGTCCCGAGGTTTTTCTGCATTTGCAGTTTCCTCGTTAACAAAATTCTGGTGTCTGTGTTATTTCTATTCCGCATTATATTTGTTTATATAATTGAAATATCACAGGTTGTGCGTTGTTCAATCAATTAGAATATCCGAACTTTTTGGTTGATTTAAATTGATTGACACTTGGATATTGGTCTTTGGTACCATCCAAGTTATCTCTCTTTGATAAAGACTCGCAGATTTCTATTTGCTTGAGTAAAGATCAAATCGAGAGATTGAGATATAAACTCTTTGATATACTTTTCATTGATTGAGTCTAACTGTCTAGTTGATTCTCATAAAAGTATATTGGAGTTTGTCCATACAGATTGCTAAGCGAAATATTAGGTGTGGTTTTTAGACCCCCGCTTTTTAAATTGGTATCATAGCAGGCAAACACGTTCAAGACCTTATAAGTTAGTGTTTGTAGCGATCTGACCCTATGGACAGAGGTGTTATCTAATTAATGTACCACCAGTCTTCGATGGCTCAAATTACTTATGGTGGAAAATTGTTATCCGAGCTTTTCTTCGAGCGCGTGATTTTCAATCATGGGTATATGTTGTTAATGGCTATGATCCTCCCGTTGTAGCAGTTGGAGATGTAAACGTTCCCAAAACTATTAGTGAATACAACCCTGCTGAGATACTTGCTGCAAAGAAAAACTCCGACGGTTTAAATGCGATCATACATGCCATTACCCCAAATCTTCAGCACCATGTGACTAATTGCACTAAGTCGCAAGAAGCTTGGGATATCTTGGAAACCGTATTCGAAGGTAACTCCACTGAAAAGGAAGCTAGGCTTCAAAACCTTAATTACGATTGGGAAAACCTTCGTATGGAAGATGAAGAAACATTTAACGATTTTAATCACAAAGTGTCTGAAATTGTTAATGCATCTTTTGCATTGGGTAAGACTATTCCTGAAAAGTACATTGTGATGAAAATTCTCAGATCGCTGCCATCTAGATATGATTCTAAGAAGCATGCCATCGTTTAGGGAAATAAACTTGATAATCTTTCCAGAAATACGCTGGTTGGGAAGCTTAAGATCTTTGATCACAAACATTCATCCAAAACTAAGGATGTTGCGTTCAAAGCACAAAAGGACACTAAATTACTTGATAAGAGTAAAAAAGTGTATATCTCTGAAGATGATCATTTTGAGACAGATTCATCAGATGAAGATCTTGACAAGTCAGTCTCGATGATCACAAGACAGTTTAGAGATCTTTTGTTGAAGAGAAGTAAACGGTTCTCCAGAGATAAACCTAAAGCATCAGTTAAACCTCATAATCGTATTCCTCCTAAAAACAGGGAAACGGATGAGACTGATGATGAGGATATGCCTTAGTGCTTTAAGTGTAAAGGATTTGGTCATTTTTCAAACGAGTGTCCAAATCGTAGAAAATACACTGGGAACAAAGGTCTTGCTGCAACTCTTGATGAAATGTCTGACAGCTATGATTCTAATGAAGACGAGAAATCAAGTGTTGCACTTCCTGGTGAAAATATTGATTTTGATAAATGTAGCAATACATACATCAATCTCAATATTCTTTCAGAAGATAATCCAACTAATATGGAAGAAAATATTGACCCATTTCTTGGAAACTCTGTTTGTAATGTTTCAGGTTCCACCATGTGTCTAGATGCATGCACATCTCAGAAGCCTGATTTATATTCTAGTTTGACGTGTTCGTATTGTTCTCTAAAGGGTCATGAACTTTCAAGGTGTTACAAGTACAAACACCAATTGAGGACAGTCAAAAAATTTCAACGAAGAACAAATCATTTAGCAAGGAAGCTTAAACTTTCTCAGAAGACCGCTGAGGTATGTAGGATCTTATCTTCGTCTAAGAAGTTAGTTTCCAAGGATAAACCAAGACCATTAGAGAAGAAAGTATGGTCAAGTCGTTTTGATAGACAAAAGTCTGAGGATTCCTCTTGTAGATGGTGGATTTTCGATAAAGGCTAAATTGGTAAACTCATAATCATACGAAACTCTGATTCAGCAATCGGACATGAGTATCGAGACACGAGTCTCTCATCGAATTCTCAACAGAGAGTACTTTCTCTCAGAGTACATGTAGATATGAAGTCTCACGACTGGACAACGGCATATCTCATGAATACTGAATACTTTCAGTGATTATTTCTATATATCATCACGTGATGGACGGCTCTTAGACAGCTTTCTCTGCTAGTATAGAGCGATAAGGTCTTCAGGAACAAACGTCGAGTTTACCCTGACTATATAAAAGATATGACTTACCGACAAGCTCATATAGGGATGATTAATGCTCCTAGACAGCTTGATCTACAGTATGGAGCCACAAAGTTAATTATTCCTAATTGCTCCTATTCGATGGTCGAATCCACGACTGGTTCCATGGAATGGCGATAACAATTGTTCTGATTCTATGATCGAATCCACGACTTGATCTCATAGAATAGCAATAATTATATTATCTCATTACTCCGATTTCATGATCGAATCCACAACTGGTCTCATCAATGGTAATAGATAAATCTTAATTACTCAGATTCTATGGTCGAATCTACGATCCCATGGAATGATAATGCTCACTTTATTATTCTGAATTCGTAGTCGAATCCTCAGCTGATCCTATGAATTAATAATAAACATCTTATTGCTCAGCTTTGTGAATTATTCTCCATCGAATTCCACAATTAGTAATAAATAATCAACAACCGGGCGTCTGAGCTACCTCTAAGTAAGCCCCGATTCAAATGGTAAAAGTGTATTCAACGATGATACACTAACAGTCACCGCACGAACGAGTATTTCAAAAGTACAACGAAACGATGAACCTATGCAAAATAGAGAAGAAAATAATAAATAATTAAAATATTGACCAGGGTGCTGGGAGCACGGACACACGACTAACCGACCGTGTCGTGGTCGACCCACACCCGTTTTACATTTTAATGCATTTTTATTATTTTTCATGATTTGATGAAAATTCTCTCATTTTATCAAATTTCCTTCGTCTCGAGTAAACTCCTCGGTTTCATGGTACTTCCATAAATCCATAAAAATAATATAAAATTAAGGAAAGGAGTGTGGGGCGTGACCATTGGCCAACCGGCCATGCCTTGGTCCCAACCGGCCCCACACCCACGGTTCATTGTTATTTTATTATTATTATTATTATTTCTCTAATTTCATGAAAAAAACTCCTTGATTTCATGGTATTTTTGCATAAATCATCAAATAATAATAAAATAATATAAATTATGAAAACTTGTGGGACAACGCCTTGGCCGCCCGGCCATGCCCTAGCCGGTCCCACATGCCCCTTTGTTTTATTATTTTATTATTAGTTTTCCTTTGATTTCATGGTATTTCTCTCAAATTAGGAAAAATTCCCTCAAATGATCAAAAATACCTAAATAATATTAAAAAATTATGAAAACTCGTGGGACCGGGCCCAAGCCGGCCGGCCATGCCTCCATGGTCCCACGCGCCCTTGTTTTTATTATTTTAATATTTTTTTCTTCCCTGAACTCATGAAAACTCCTTCAGTTCATGGAAACTCCCTAAATTCATCAAATTTCTCAAAATTCATGAATTTTTCATAAAATCATTATAAAATTAGGGAAACTTGTGGGACCGGGACCTGGCCGGCCAGTCATGCCTTCCACAGTCTCACGCGCCCTTGTTTTATTATTTTAATATCTTTTGCTTCCTTGAACTCATGAAAACTCCTTCAATTCATGGAAACTCCAAAAATTCATCAAATTTCTCAAAATTCATGAATTTTTCATAAAATCATCAAAATATTATAAAATTAAGGGAAAGGCACCACGGGACCGTGATCACGACCGGTTGACCATGCCTTGACGATGGCGGTCCCACGCCTCCTCGTTCCTTATTTTATAATTATTTTTCATCATCTCATGGTGTTTTTCCTCAGTTTCGTCGAAACCCTAATTTTGGCATATTTTCTCGAATGGATGCTCAATCGCACGCCAGAAAATATCAAAATTCTCAGGACTGAGACGCGGACGCCTTGGGGACACGAGCACGCTATCTTGACTGACCAATATTGGCTCTTTGGCTCACGGAAGCCGGTCCCATCAATTTTCATAGTTTTGACCTAATTTGCACAATTGCTCGTATTAGGTCCAAAACTCTCCCAAAAATTTTGGATTTTCATGAAGTGATCATCAGTAGGTCAGGGGACAACCCAGGGCCGGTTTCATGACTCCATGGTCGGTCCCTCGCCTCGTCATAATTAATTAGGTTTTCTCACCTAAGGCTCAGACGAGCATTTTCGAATAAATGATTAAACCAGCATTTAATCATTCGTTCACCAACAATTCGCCAACTCTTCAGGAGTTCTTAGTATTTGCTCACGTGAGCATATGGACACTACATGGTTGATCCACGGTACCATGTAGTCGCTCCCTCCTTCGTCCCATGGTTGAAATTCTGACGAACCATGAATTGATCATCAATTGATCAAATTAGGGTTTCTGAATCCAAGGATCATCATTCCATATTCTAACCTTAATAATTTTATGACGACCTCATGGTCATTAATTTTATCAATTATGCTCGGTTCAACGACCAGTATTCTAATTAATATTTTTGGTACGCTGCCAACAATCCATCAGACGAGCAACACATGATCAAATATTCAACAATTCATCACATGAGCAGCACTTTCTCAGATGAGGAATATTTGCTCAATATTGGTTCGACAATCAATATTCAACGATCCATCGAATGAGCAATACTTGCTCACTTCATCGTAAGAACTATACCTCTGTCTCATGACATGTTCAATTCATGAGTTTCAGAACATCATGTTCAACTCAACGACTACATGGACTCCTCGTCCCATCAAACCATGAAGTCATCAATTGACTAACAAACCACGAGACGTCAATCGTGTCACTTGGGGGGATATCACTTAGGGTTTTGGTCTGGCGGTCTGCGGCACGTGTGTTCAAACACACGATGGAATGTGAGCAAGTCGTGCAATCAGTTGAAGGAATTCACGAGGTAGTGGGTGGAAAATCGACCAAGTCTCCACACGTTGAGCAACTGGTTTCAAACACGATCTCCACTTCCCCACTCCTTGATTCCGTCAACTGTCACACTTCATGGAATCATGGTGTCTAAAATTCCAGCAATATAAATAAGTCTCTGAATCATGATTGAAGCATTATTAGTATCATAAATCTCACGTCTCATCGACATCACGAGATCATCAACTCATCAATTGAGAAACTACTCTCAATTGAGCAATTTCAATCACTCATAGCTTATCGTATTTGGAATTCACAAACTCACAATCTTTGATTACCAATGATTCCACACATTTGTCCGCTTCCCTCCTACAGATCAACCCATCCTCTCTTGTGCCCGAATTTACTCCGTAACGGTCATTGTCTTGATTTAGGCCGGAGTACTATAGATTGATCTCTCGAATCTAAAGCACCCCCTTTGCAACGGTGCATCTGTGTGAGGTTTAACATTTCGCTCGGTTCGAGGAGTCTCCTCCGTACGGTCGTCTCCTCAATTCCTTAAAAACCAGCAAATCGTTTTTCCCCATCTACACCTCTTAAGAGGAAAATGGTGGACAAATTATTGTTCACCACAACGCAACTTGATCGTGTTGATTTGGAAATCTTGTCTCATGTGCCTAATCAAAAGAGATAATGATTTTGTACCTCTCAAGATTTAGGAAAAGTTTTCTTTCTTATTTTCTTAGCTTTTGTTCTTCCTGTCTATCAAAGGAGGGTTATTATCGACAAATCCACTCTATCAAATGAGGGTTATTATCGACAATTCCACTCTTTATAGGGTTGTGAGTTGGACTCGTGCGAACCTGTTTAAAGGTTTCGAAAACCTACATTCATGTTTTCCTTCGCTGTTACTTCTCTTTATCTCAAGACTACTTGTTGAGTTCAATTTGTGATTTCCTCTCACAAACCCATACGTTATGGATACTCTAATCATGATGTCTTCTGATGAAAAATATGTTAATGTGATTGTTAAGCCATCAATCATGAAGGAAAAAGAAAAATCTCCGTTATCTCCTACCTTGAAAAGAAAACGAAGGAATGTGAGGAATCCAAGAGTCGTTCCTTCAAACTCTCAGAAGTTTTCTGGTGTTCTTGAAGAGTTGAAGGAGATGCGAAAGGAGATTCAACAAATAAAGGCTTTTGTGTATAAGACTCGGCCCTGGTTCGACAACATCATCCGAGAAGGTTTATTGATATAAACTCCTACCTTAATGAACCATATGTCCGAATGGTTGTTGACGACAAGGAGTTCGGGGACGATAAAGAATTCTGCAAAGGTCTTAACATCTAGTAAATCTTCTATATTTCTGTTTTTGTTTAGAAGAATAACTAGAGGTTGGAATAGCCATTATTGTGATTACACATAGCTATGTCCAACGTTTTCATCTTCATGTTTTTAGATTTATTGATTTAATTCTAAATTGTTTGGAAGATGATTTTTGTTGTATTAATCTTTATGATTTTATACATTGCAAGTTTGTTATGGGATGTGTGTGTGTTTACGTCCGTGAACTTGACTATCCCATATCTTGTCAAAAGTAAAGTCTTTCGAATGTCGATATCCATGTATTGATAAAAGAATGAATAGACTTTTGACAAATACAAAAGTTAAGCCTATATTGTCAATTATTGATGGAAGATAGGTTAAAATCTTTTGTTTGCAAGGATTATGTCTATTAAATGTGGTTATGCAAATAGTGATGGAAAATAGAATGAATCCTTGTATATTCCGCAGTAATTGATCTTCCCTGATCCATATTTTATGTATTACTGTGTGGCTCCGTAATGTGTCTTATGTTGAGCACGAAACAACCAAGTTGATTATTTTTTATTAGCTATGTTGTTGTTCCGTAAGGTACTTTATGTCGAGCATTTTGTTTATTTAGTTATGACTCCATAAGTCTTCTTATATTTGAGCGTTCATGACTGGGTTGATTGTTTTCATGATTAACTTAGTCATTGCTCCATAGACTCTCTTATGTGAGTATGACCAATTAAATTGATTACTTTTGTGATTAGTTTGATTGTGTATTTAGATTAGATTAATTATGGGTTTACTTGTGATTAATCTAATTAAGCGCTCTTAAGTCTCCATAAGTTTACTTGTGTTGAGCATTTTCGGTTAAATTAATCATGATCTTCTTGTGGATAATTTAATATTTTGGATTCAAATTCATACTTGTGTGTGATTTGTTATGTCCAAAGAAATCCTTCTTTTCTCTTTCGAAATTAAGGTCGCTCTTGTTGTTCCCTTGGGAATGACATATTATGGGGGAGAGTTCTTTTTGAACTTGCGCTTAATTGTCAAATCTTTGTGGGGAGTGCGGCTGTGGAATATTATAGGGGTTATCTTGTATCTTTATAAAATCCTTGATGAATGCATTTAGCTTCGGATTTATGATTGCATCTAAAAAACAAGTTGATATTTTTGCTTTCTTTTGGTCATGAAATGTCTCTTTCGGAAATTTCATTAGGATCCCGTTCTTGTACCTTTGCCAATTTTATTGACAAAAGGGGGAGAATTAATATGTAGTTCACACTATAAATACATATGGTTTTCGGATCATTATGTAAGGGGGAGTGGTTTCCATGTGAGATGGATTATTGACTAAGGGGGAGTGATACATATCACCATAGTATTGTTGTCGAAGTTGTGATACAATTGAACTTTGACGCTGTATAATGATACTATGATATTGTATAACAATGATTGAGAACTATTGTTTTCTTGTTGTTATAGCTACGGTTTTCAACAACGATGATGCTAAACTTACAACCTTTGGGATCAGTGGAGTACTTGGAAGTGACGAAGATTTCGAGTAATGTTGAAGATTAGGCATGTGGAATAGGAGCTACAAAAGTTAATTTATTTATTTTTTGTATTCCATATGTATTAATAGTTTTGCCACTAAAATTGACAAAGGGGGAGATTGTTAGAGCATTGCTTGGTCGAACTCGCATGCGTTGCTATCTCAAGCATGTTTGTCAATATTAGTGATCAAAACTATAAGTCTTGATTACTAGATTATTAGATTTAAGGTCTTGGAGTAGGATGGAAAGTGTAGTTGAGCTCAAGACTCCATGGCAATCATCATACAAGACGAAGGACTACTCAAGGAACTGGTGGATCTTCATCGACTAAAAGGTATGTGGAGACTTGAACTTATCTGTCACTCAAAAGTCTATTTATTCTATCTCCTACTCTTGAGACAAAAGTCATTTTTATATATAGATTTCCAAGTGACGAAAGTCATATTATGTTTCAATCACTTTGAAAATAGCTCTGACGAAAAATGGTCTGTGAATAACGGCTATATAACATTCTCTTAGAATGTTTCAATGATTGAAATGAGAGTTTAGATTACATAACCATTGGTGGATATAAGCATTGCTGTGGAAACACATATATGCATAAGTCTTATTCCTTGAACCAAAGTTTGCTAAAACTTTGTTGATCAAGATAAGTTGGAAGTGGCATGAGGCAAGTCCGCGAACTTGCGGAACTTCTCGGCCCGAGATTTTCTGCTGGAGTTCGCGTACACCTTCCATGAGCTTAAGTCCGCGAACCCAGTCCACGAACTTGAGCAGGTTATATCTAAAATCGGTTGTTCTTGAACTAATGTTTAAATAAACTAAGGAATGCTTTTGCAAATCGTGGCTATAAATTTCATGAACCAATTCGAGTGAATCAAACCGATTTTGCTTCAATTGTGTCTTGTGTAGTTACATAAGATTTCCTTGCAATTGAACAACTCTCTAACTAGTTCATTTGTGTCATTTTAATTAGTTATGGTGAAGAAGAATAAGGTTGATATGAGAGTAATCATATGGCTAATCATTTGGTTGACTTGTTGAACCAACAAATGTTAATGTTTGGGTACGGTTCATAAACCCAAAATTGGACATTTCATTTGTGTGTGACAAGCTAAGTTTTCGATCTAACGGTTGAGGAATATTAGCTTGAATCTAATCAGGTTTTCATCTAACAGTGAATATTGAATGCTTTGTTACTAAGCTAACATTAATTGCAAACCCTGATTTGAAAGTGTATATAAGGGAGAACTCTAGCAACTGGGAAACCTAATCCCCTCACATTCTGTGTGATACTAGTTGTGCTAAGCTAGAGTCGATTCTCCTTTAACCTTTGGTTTCTTCTTCTAAACCAGGTTAACGACTTAAAGACTTCATTGTGATTGTGAAGCCAGACCGATACTACTTTTCTTGTAGTTGTGTGATCTGATCTTGCATCTTCTATCGTACGAGTACAATTGAAATAATTGTATTGAGATTTTATATCTCCGATAGGCAAGATAGAAAAGTAATCACAAACAAACTCCGTCTCATCGTTTGTGATTCCGCAATATCTTTTTTCGCTGCGTCGATTAAGATCATTGTGAGGTGATTGATAATACTAAGTTGTTCTTCGGGAATATAAGTCTGGTATTATTGATTGCTTCATGTTCACCTTGATTTATTAAAAGACGGAACAAAACTCGTAGGTATATTCGTGGGAGACGGATTTATCTATTATCGTAGACTTTTCTGTGTGATACAGATTTGTTTATTAAAGTCTTCGACTTTGGGTCGTAGAAACTCTTAGTTGTGGGTGAGATCAGCTAAGGGAATCAAGTGCGCAGTATCCTGCTGGGATCAGAGGCGTAGAAGCATAACTGTACCTTGGATCAATGTGAGATTGATTGGGGTTTAACTACAGTCCAGGCCGAAGTTAATTTGGAGTAGGCTAGTGTCTGTAGCGGCTTAATACAATGTGTGTTCAATCTGGACTAGGTCCTGGGGTTTTTCTGCATTTGCGGTTTCCTCGTTAACAAAATTCTGGTATCTGTGTTATTTCTATTCTGCATTACATTTATTTATATAATTGAAATATCACAGGTTGTACGTTGTTCAGTCAATTAGAATATCCGACCTTTATGGTTGTTGATTTAAAATCATTGACACTTGGATATTGGTCTTTGGTACCATCCAAGTTATCTCTCTTTGATAAAGACTCGCAGATTTCTATTTGCTTGAGTAAATATCAAATCGAGAGATTGAGATATAAACTCTTTGATATACTTTTCATTGATTGAGTCTAACTGTCTAGTTGATTCTCATAAAAGTATATTGGAGTTTGTCCATACAGATTTCTAAGCGAAATATTCGGTGTGGTTGTTAGACCCCCATTTTTCACCTTGTACATCTGAGTATCGTTCGAGAGCGTGTCCAAGCTTTCCTGGCTTCGGTTAGCATGAAGGAAAAGTGGAGGCGCGATGAAGCGTCTCAGCTAAGAAGTGCTAGGGATGAAAGGGTTTTTGCCCAGCTAAAGTGAAGGAGGGTGGAGCATAACATGAATTCCTGGATAAACATGAATGCCCTTTTCATGACGACGTCATAATCCTCGACTCTGATGTGGACGAGCTCTATCATGAGAAATATCCTTAAAAAGCTGCTGAAGCAATTTCTAAAAAGATGTTGAAGCAGCTGAAGAGGATGTCGAAGCGGATCGAGAGGATGTTAAAACGGCTTCCGGAGAGGATGTTGAAGCAGCTCCGGAGAGGACTCCAGTGAAAGTACCATTGGCCCTGGCATTGATGACACTTCTTTGATGTTTAGTAGTCTTTCTTTCATGTGGCTGAAGCCAGCGCTTGATCGAATAAGGTTAGAGTAGAGCTCTAACCTTTAGACGTAGCGCTCCTCGGTAAGGTTAGAGTAGAGCCCGTGTACATGATTTTTCAATCTGATCTCTCCCATTCTTTTGTTTGACATTCCTCTTGCAGACTACACGCTTCTTGAAGATTTATGGCGTGCCAGATAGGTAGGTAGATGGATGGACGTTGTGCCGCGAATCTTTAAGGACTTCGTTCCAAGCGACATCTTTTGAACCGTCTTCTGAATCTTGGATGGTTGTATGGAATTGGATGCGATGAGCAGTCCCCAGTTACACTTCAGAATCAATGGCATGGTTGGACACGTGAAAACATCTCCGATTTGTACTTTGGAGTCTTTGATGCACATGTACGTCTTCATGTTGAGAATTTTTTGCGGCTCGTAAAGCTTCAACAGTGATGATTGTTGATATTAGAAATAAACCGGTTGAGGGGCGTGAAGGCATCTTGTGCTGGCAGTCCCCAGGTGTAATTATCCCGATCTTATTTTCTCTTGAAAGACGTACTTCCATTGCATTTGCTGGTAAGGTGTTGAAGCGGCTTCGGCCTCTGAAGAGAGCGCTGAAGTGGTTTCGGGAAAGAGTGCTGATGCGTCTTCGGGAGAGAGCATGCGTTGAAGCGGCTTCTGGAGCATGCGTTGAAGCGGCTTCAGGAGAGAGCGTGCGTTGAAGCGGCTTCTGGAGTGTGCGTTGAAGCGACTTCTGGAGAGAACTCCAGTGAGGGCGCCCTTAACCCTTGATTTCAAAAAATGAGTTCTTCCAATTCTTCTGAGGCGATACGTTATGGTAAACGGGAAGACGACACACAAATAGTGTTGGCCGACAAATCGTGTTTTCTCATCATGGTAAAGAATATTGTTTCTATTGTAAAATCTCAATGCATGCAAAGCTCTCTTCCGGTAATTCGAAATAGGGAGATAACAATAATGGTTAAGGATTCGACCGACCTTAAGTTTGATTTTCCTTTGCAAATTACATGCTTCTTGATTGACCGTCTCTATTGTGTTGAAGAAGTCCTTGACAGTGAAGGGATTCTGTGTCGAGCCTCAGTCCCCAAGCGTGAGTTATATGGCTCTATCTTGTATGGTCGGTGGGTTTACCATAATAAATATATCACCATCTCGCCTCCGTACCGGTGACTTTATTACTTCTCTATGGGAAAACAAAATATGAAGAAGTTCGGATTACCTCTGTCCATAGTGGTTGTTGCTATGGTGAAGCTATGGCGAGCAATAACGATTCTTGGCAGCAGCTGTGATCAGAAGAGACCGGCAGGGAGAGGCGTGGTAGCTACTTGCGCGAACTTGGCAGTCTTCATATAATGGTAGAGATCGTCTCGTTATTAGAGAGAGAAGTTGATGATGGAATCGATAGCTTCCTTGATGTTTTCTCATGGAATGGAGAAGAGGGAGACAGTCCCCTTCCCACGAGTATCTATTGAGCTTTCAACTTGATAGATGCGTTGTGTTTCTGAATAAATACTTTGGAAGACAGTTGGAGTTGAACCCAATGTTGATGAAGATCGTACGAGTTGCTGATCATGAGACCATCTTTATGTCTACGTTGCGTTTCATAGACGTCCAAGCATATCACTGGTCTTTGACAATACGTCTGCTCTTTTGAATATGTCCTTGTTTTTGGACATCTTGGAATCATAATGATAGCTTGCTTGCATCTTTGAGATGGGTAGTGTTGAGCAGTCCCCAACCACACTCCTTTGCCTTTATCATCTTTGGATCGTGTCTATGAAGAGTAGGGAAGATCCCTCATGCGGATGACTTAACTAACAGGTTGTGCAAATATGAAGAATCTCTTGACATGTAGAGTTTGTATGTACCTCTTAAGTCCCAGGTGCGACCTCCTTCGGTAATGCAACTACTTCTTTTACGGGAGACGAAATTCTGAAAGCGTCTCTCACCAATTTGGTTGTCGTCAAGCCAGATATGGTATATCTCAGACGTTGCTTTATCATTGTGATAGTCGTGCATGTGGTACTGAGGTTGGAGTTGGCGGTTTGGGACGCACATGATGTTGTATCTCGGTGGTTTTCCTCTTGCTGCTTCAGTGAAGCTGCTTACAGAAGGCTGAAGGTTGTATTGCATGTTGGTGAGATGTATGCTTCCAAGAATATCATGAGGCTCTTCATTCCTGGCCGGCATGATTCTTTCCATCATGGAAGATGATGTTATAACCGAGCGTTTAACAGCTTCACGAAGTTCAGAGGATGTCTGAAATTGCAGATTCTACAGCATAGCACGATAGATGGGTATCATCATATTAATGCATAATTCCACCCATCGTTGTTCAATCATATTTGGATCGTGACAATCCAGTGCCTGGATTTTGAACCTCTTGACATAATCATTTGGATGCTCATTGTTTTGTTGGAACATCCTCCCCAAATCTGAAAAGGTGATTTGCTCGGATACAGAGAAATACTTCTTGTAGAAAGCGGTTACCATCTCACACCAATTGGATACGCTGTTTGGTGCAATGTTTTTGTACCAGGTATACGCTCTCCCAGTAAGTGACTTTGAGAACTCTTTCAAGCGGAGGACATGATTGTATTCGTGCTCTCCTAATGACTCCAGAAAACGAGAGATGTGTTCACGAGCATTACCAGTTCCGTCATAAAGGAAAAATTGAGGAGAGAAGTATCCTCTCGGAAGAGGAACTCTTTGCACATCAGAAGGATAAGGAGGCTGATGCTGGTGCAGGTCTACCGGGTTTTCCTTGCCTCGATGATGAAGAAGTCGTTCTATATCCTCACGCGTGATGAAATTGAACGGCTGATTCCTTTCCCTTGAGCGATCAGGAGAAACACGAACTTCTTCATCTATGAATGCACGCCCTGTTGAAGTGCTTGCGCCAAAAGTGTTGAAAATACTCCTCTTTGGTTCTATGGGCTGACGCGATTCTTGTGATAGTCGCTCCATTAGCGTCTTGAGGAAAGTGAGTACCTCTTTACGAGTTGTATCCATGTCCGTATGAGCCTTAGCGAGAACTTCCCGTCTTTCTATCAAATCAACAATGGTGATAGGGGGTTAGCCTCCTCTGGATCCTCCGGTCTCTCATCCTGATGGGGAAGTGGCAGTAGCTCTAGTAACGACCGGGGGCGTTACACTCGAAGAAATATTGGTGGCGGCAGCGGCTCTGGCTCAGGTGATTGGAGGTGTCACGCCTAAGGGAGTGTCTTCTGCGCTGCTGGTGTTGGTGGTTGAGGAAGTAGTACTACGAGATGCGTTGATCGTGCTGGTAGGCGGTACATTGGTGTCACCGGCAGGAATGTGGACACCAGGGGTGTTGTCAGCGCCAGTAACATCAATATTTGTCGATGATCCATACCTAAGATCCACCATCTTGAATTTTGAGAAAATTGAAATGAAATTGAAAATTGATCTTGTAACCGAGAGATTAATCTCCCACCATGGTCGCCAATTGTTTGAGGGTCAATACTAGTTCTACTGTTTTTGGTAAATTTGGATGTGTTGATGAGAAAAAAATTCAAACCCTAAACAACGCACTGCAAGGGAGTACTTTTAGATTCGAGAGATCAATCTGTAAGACTCTGGCCTAAACCAAGAAATGGTCGTTCCAGATTCAATTCGGTCACAAAGTGAAGGAGAAAGGGTTGATCTTAGGGAGGGAAGCGAAGAAGGTGTTTAAGATCATAATGTTGAATTATGAAGGTGTGGATGTTTATGACTTGTATCAGAATGTGGAACTGGCTTGCAGAATGTAAGCTATCAGTTCTTGGTGTTTTCTGGATACTTGTGTTGATAACACTTGTCTTGTTCGTTTGAATAGGTTGAAAAACCTATTTATACAAGTCATGTTCGAGCACCCTCTGATCTCGTAGGAAGTGGAAGTGATTAGGAAAATGGAGGAGTGAAATTGTATAAAGAGTGGTGATCACCACGTTTCCACGACGAGGGGAAACTGGTCACGCTTTTACCCACTATCCCACTGTTGTTAACCGTCCGTTCTTTCCTAACAAGTTCTCGTAATGGGCGCGTTGCACGCCGCATGCTGTAAACCGCCAGACCAATACCCCAGTGAGCATCCCCCAGTTTATGACATGTTTGATGTCTCGAGTAAGTGAGTCAAGTCGTGGGACTCGTCACTGAAAGCAGCACACAGTGCTTTTAGGTCAAATAATAAATTATTTGTAAAACCGATATTTATAAAGCATTGCTTATTATCGATGTATGTAAAGCATCGCTTTCGAATAAGCAACTAAAAATAATCGATGTGTTAGAAGCATCGCTGTTTTTGAGTTTGTCTAAAATTAGTCGCGAGTCGATAATCTTAAAAGAAGAGCACGACCGGACACCTTTTGGAAATCGTTTGGTAGCTCTAGGGATGAGCTACTGCTTGGTCGATCACTCCCTGTAGGCGAGTGGCGGATGGTAACCATTCTAAAATCCTACCGGTTGATCTAAATTAGATCCCGATCGTTCAAATCGGCTGTCCAAGTTGAGCGGTCGAGACGATTTTCCGCAGTTAGTGACTGTTGTTGAAGAAGCGCAAAGGGCCATCTTTGGGCGATCGTCAGGGATAGCACGGGGGAGCCATAGCTCAGTCGATCGCTCCTTGCAGGAGGGGGGTGTCCGGTGATCATTGAGGTACCTCATTGATTGCCTAATATTTGATCCAAGCCGTCCGACCAAGCTAGCGAAGTTGGACGGACGACATAGTTTATGTTTGCTGCCGTTGATTTAGGGTTTGGAAACCGTGCGGCCAACCCTAGTTTGGTTAAACGAACCAAAGCGTTGAGCGCTAATTTGAACAGGCTGATCAGCCATGTGTGAAGATGAGCTGCCAGCGAGTATGCTGACATCTCCTGGGTCATCTTAAATTAGATCTAAGTCATTCGATTCGGCTGGCGAAGATGGGCGGTCGTGATTGAACGTGACATGTTCCAAGGACAGGACGACCCATCTCTCCTGGTAACATCTAACTTTGTCTCATAAGTGTTCACTATCAGTAGAGTAACATGAATCTCCAAGAGACAATTTCGAGACATGCATGAAATACCCGTACAGGCTACATCACTCTCTGACAAAGAGAACTTCGAATCGATGCGCTTTTAGCTCAATCAAACGCATTTAATTTCCTTGAGGAAAATCTGGACTGTCCATATCAGTCTCAGAAACGATCGCAGCCATACAAGTTGGTCGCGCAATTTAACAAGCCTAGCCAAACCCTGGCAAGAGTAGGTGATTGACATGATGACCACCGGCGGGCCCACTTGTTCCCTAGCCGGTCGAACATCACACGAACTCCTCCCAGCACGTCAAACGCCAGTCCTAAAATAGGGTGGTTGCGCTGCTTTGGAAGAAGCTCGACGAGCTTAGACTGTTCAAGGCAGTCTTAAAATCATCACGACCGTCCAACTTCACCAGCCTGGTTGGACGACTCAGATCATCCCGCGAATGGTCAGTGAAGCGCCAATGCACACGGCCCACTCTGTCCCTACCTGATCGGCTTGCTCACGACATGGCCATAGAGCCACGAACGTTTGCCCAAAACACGATGGGCGTGAGGCTTTTCAAGGGTCACGGAAATCCCACTAGCGTCTTAAATTGATCTCAACCATCCAACTTAGCCAACATGTTTGGATGGCTTAGATCGCGCCTAGGACCATCAGGGAGGTGCACATACGTTCACCGTCACCCCAACGTGGTCCCCACATAATCGACCTCTCCAAAGGAGAAGCATAGATTGCCAAACCGATTGGACAAAGTCACGCGTGCGTGACCGTTTTAAAACCCTAATTAGGGTTTGCGGCGCTGCATAACTGTCGCAGTTCGATCGCGTCCATCCATCTTCGCCAGCCTAAGCGGAGGGTGAAGATGTAGACTTAAGAGGTACCAAGAGTATCAACGTGATCACCGTGGGACCATCTATGTGTGTGACCGATCGACCTAGGCCAACCATGGCCGAGCGCCTCGAAATGCACGCCCAAAGGAGGCATGTCAAGCAGTTCCCAAATCTTTTGTGGCAAAGGATTTCTTTCGCAAATCGATCACGGATAATCATCTTTTCCAGTCAACTTGAGTGGCCTAGATTGCACCTTTGTGAGACAAAGTGGTACGGACATGGACACCGGCTGGCCGTCTACACGCATGCTCGGTCGGTCCCACCAAAAGCGTTGTCCATGCTTGATTTCGGTCAAGCTAAAGATTGATGTTTGTGCACCTCTTTAAAACCCTAAAAATCCATCAATGATCGCAAATATGTGCCGTAGATCATCTCTCCCGCCCAACTTTGCCATCTTGGTCAGACAGCCTAGGATAAGAGTTAAACGGCCAATGAGGCACCTTGGTGATCACCGTCTGTCACTCTACCATAGGGAGTGATCGTCCAAGGGATGGCCCGCCCATGCGGCTTTCAAACGATCACTCGAAGATGGTTTGGCATGACGCTTAATTCGCGACTTACTCCGTTAAGCTTTAAAACAGCGATGCTTCATACATATTGATTGTATTCGATGCATTACATGCATAAAGTATACACGATATTTCATGAATATCGATTTCTTAAATAACTCAATTATTTAACCTAGCACTGTATGCTACTTCTTGTGGGTTCCACGATCCACTCATTCGAGACATCAAGCATGTCACAAACTGGGGGATACTTACTGGGGTATTGGTCTGGCAGTTTATAGCGTGCAGCGTGCAACACGCCATTACAAGAACGTGTCAGGAAAAGGTGGACGGTTAACAGTGATGAGGGAAGTGGGGCAAAGGTGTGATCATGTGACAATCACCACTCCTACACGACCCCACTACTCCATCACTCCACTTCCTTCACTTCCTACGAGATGAGGGTTGCGCTCAATGATTTGTATAAATAGGTCCTTCACCTGTTTCCAAACAACAAATACGGAGAAACCAAGTGTTGTATTCAGTATCCAGAAAACACCCAGAACTGATAGCTTACATTGTGCAAGCCAGTTCATCATTCTGATACAAGTCATAAACAACCAACATCTTCACAATATCAACACCTTCTTCGCTTCCCTCCCTAAGATCAACTCCATCTCCTTCACTTTGTGACAGAAGCAAGTCCGGAACGACCATTTCTTGGTTTAGGCCAGAATTGTATAGATTGATCTCTCGAATCAAAAGCACTCCCGTGCAGTGCATTTTTTTAGGGTTTAGATTCGTTTCTCATCCACACACCCAAATTTACCAAAACCAGCAGAAACAGTTTTCACCCATAAACAATTGGCGACCACAGTGGAGATTAATCTATCGGTTGTGAAGTCAATTTATCCAATACCCAATCCCATTTGGCTGATTTCAAAATGGTTGGTCTTAGGACTACCCCAACAGCTTCAAATC
Source organism: Papaver somniferum (assembly GCF_003573695.1). Lineage (NCBI taxonomy): Eukaryota > Viridiplantae > Streptophyta > Magnoliopsida > Ranunculales > Papaveraceae > Papaver > Papaver somniferum. The sequence continues at coordinate 128,425,165 of NC_039366.1, forward strand.
CCGGTCGAAGTTCCTCCAATGAAGATACCCCTCTTCCCAACGGTATATATGATGGTGAGACCGGAAGAATCCCAATGTTGATCGAGTTAGCACGGGTACAGGAGATTCACACGAAGAACATGAACCTGATCAAAGAAGCAATAAACGGCATACTCGATCTCCTCATCAAGATGACATCAGATATGAGCGGTTCTCCTGTCACGGAGACTTCTACACTGGGGACTGATCCTCGCAACGATCCTCCTCAAGTCAATAGTTTCACTATGAACCAGAGGCCGATGGATCAGGAAGCGGCTTCTCTAGTGGAAAGTTTACGCGAACTTTTACACCTCTCGAAGAATCAGCGGGCGGAGACGTTTGCTGCAATCAACCAAATAGCCCTGGATGTGCATTTAACTCCTTTGCGTCTAGAAGCCTCGAAAACACCAGAGATGTCCGTGAATAATGTCACATTTACAGAAGAAGACATGATGGCGGAAGAAGGTCACAACCGGGACCTACACACTACTGCATGCATCAAGGATTCGGAGTTCAAGAGGGCCCTCATCGACACGGGAGCGTCTTCGAATGTGATTACTCTCAAGAAACTTAGGACGGCCAAGGTTCGCCCAAACAAGATCGTGTGATAGCCTACCACGATGACAAACTATGAAGGAAACCAAACCAACATGTACAGGTATGTCAATCTGAATTTATCTGTAGGGACAGTCCAATCAAAGGTAAAATTCGAAGTCATAGAAAAGGATCCGGACTACCATATGATACTGGGAAGACCATGGCTTCATGACAATAGGATTGTCCACTCGACGTATCACCAGTGCCTGAAGACTATGCTGAATAAAGAAGTCATTCGTATTCCTGCATCATTGTCTCCTTACGCACCAATATGTGGAGTGGAATTGTTTGAACCAAGAGAAGCTCCGCGGGAAGGATCAGACAAAGTTCATTGCATCCCACTCCCCACGTGGGCGTCAATCCAGGAGGAGGACCAACTTGCATCATTGAAGGCTAAGCCCCATGATGCATCCTTGCTGACAAGGCGTCTCAATTCTTCCTCATCATGTGAAGTCGCGACCCACTCTCACACTAAGAGAGAATAAACTTTTGTGGCAAGCTGTGACCAGAAAGGGAAAACCGTGTACCGACGCTGTCGTTAGCAATTAGCAGGGGAGACTGTTACCCAGTCTCTCCGCCGAACAGAATGCTACAACAATGACGAGCCGAAAGAAGAAGTGCTAGATGCTCCACGACATCTGCAAGATGGCACCAACTCCACAACTGGTGAGATCGAAATCGTTAACATCGGGAACGAGGAATCTCCTAGGCTTATCTCCATCAGCTCAACCTTGTGAACGGATGAACGCGCGAAGCTCGTGGAACTTCTCAAAGAGTACCAGGACATATTCGCTTGGACGTATGAAGAAATTCCCAGTTTAGATGAAAAATTGGTCACTCATCATCTATATGTCATACCTGGATCCAAGACGGTTAAACAGTCTCTGAGGCGGTTCAAACACGAGGAAGAAGAGCAAATCAAGACTGAGATTCAGAAGTTGCTAGTTGCTGGCTTAATCGAACCCATTCATCATCCAACCTGGTTGGCTAATGTGGTTCCGGTAAAAAAAAAAGAAGAAAAATGGACAGATCAGGTGTTGCGTAGATTTCAGAGACTTGAACAGATGCTGCCCCAAAGATGATTTTCCTCTACCTAACATCGACATGTTAGTGGATGCCACCAGCGGACACGGCGTGTTCTCCTTCATGGATAGATATAGCGGCTACAATCAAATAAGGATGTATGAGCGTGATGCGAGTATGACAGCTTTTCAAACTCCTCTCGGAAATTTTATTATATTGTAATGTCATTTGGTTAATGTCGGTGAACGTATCAACGCGCTATGACGGAAATCTTCCACGACATGATGCATAAGCAAGTTGAAGACTACGTGGATGATATAGTAGTCAAATCAAAAGCTTCATGGGCAAGGTGAACTACAGTTTTATACCTGGTTTAGCTCAGCTTGTTGCTTCATTCACCCCCTTGCTGAAGAAAAGAGCAAGTTTTGTCTGGACCGCACTATAACAGGAAACGTTTCGGAAGATTCAACGAATATTGTCATCTCCAAATCATCATAAAGGGTTCGCCTATTATGTCAGCCCGGACGAGAGCGAGCCTGGGACATCTTCAGATCTATTGGAGCCGACACCTCAAGGGAGAAGCCTCAATAAGATAGCGATGTCCCCATCATCATGTCGAGAAAGAATCCGCAGCTTGGGCGAATCACTCTGTCAGACTTAAGAGTAATGCTTCAGCGAAACAGCGAACATCCAAACAATTATGTCAAAAGGTCCCGAATTCAGGCACTGGAGGGTCACGATCCAAATGTGACTGAACAACAAGTGGTGTAATTGTGCATCAATAGGATGGTACATGTCTATCGTTCTTTATCGAAGAACTTGCGCTTTCAGACATCCTATGAACTCCGTGAAGCTGCTAAACACTCAGTTGCAACAGCACCTGCCCTGATAGAAAGGACAAGACTGCCAGTAAAGAAGAGCCTCATGATGTTCGTGGAAGCATACATCTCACCAACAGGCAATGCAACCTTCAGCCTTCTGTAAGTAGTTTCGCTGAAGCAGCGAGAGGAAAACCACCGAGATACAACATCCTGCCCGTCCAAAATCGCCAACTCCAACTCCAGTACCACATGCACGACTGCCACAATGATAAAACAACGTCCAAGATATTCCATATCTGTATCGACGGCGGAAACACAATGAGAGACGCTTTCAGAATTTCGTCTCCCGTAGAAGAAATAGTTGTGTTACCAAAGGAGTGTGACCGTGGACTTCTTAGCACTGCCCATCTCAAAGATGGTGAATTTATAGAGATGCAAGAACGCTATCATTATGATTCCAAGATGTCCAAAGACGGGGATATACTCAAGAGAGCAGACGTATTGTCAAAGACCAGTGATGTTCACAGACGTCTATGAAACGCAGTGCAAACGTATAGACGGCCTCATGAACCCAGCGTGACAACGTCTATCAATTCGAAGGCTCAATAGATACTCGTGGGCATGTGACTGTCTCCCTATTTTTCATTCCATGAGGCAACATCAAGGAAGCTATCGGTTCCGTCATTAACTCTTCCCTCTAATAACAAGACAAGATCTACCACTATATAAAGACTGCCAATCCCGAGCTTCATCATAGCAACAACCACTACGGACAGAGGTAATCTGAACTTCTGCATATTTTACTTTCCCATGGAGAAGTAATAGAGTCACGGAGGCGAGATGGCGATATCTTTATTATGATAAACCCACCGACCATACAAGATAAAACCATATAAATCACGTTTGGGGACTGAGGCTCAGCCTGGAATTCCTGCGCCGTCAATCAAGGACTTCTTCAACACAAGAGAGATGGTCAATCAATAAGCATGTAATTCGCAAGGGGAAGTCAAACTGAAGAAGAATCCGCTTCAACACTCTCTCTAGAGAAGCCGCTTCAACGCTCTCTCCTGAAGAAGCCACTTCAACTCTCTATCTCAGGAAGAAGGCGCTTCAACTCTCTCCACAAGAAGATTTTTCAGCTCTCTCTCCATAAGAACGCGTTTCAACTCTCTCTCCAGAAGAAGGCGCTTCAACTCTCTCCAGAAGAAGGCGTTTCAGCTCTTGCCATAAGCTGCTTCAACGCTCTTTCCGGGACCCGCTTCGAGGTTCGATCCAGAAGATGCTTCAACGCTCTTTCCAGGAGCCGCCTTGACATTTGCTTCAGAAGCTGCTTCAACACTCTCTCCGGGACCCGCCTCGACATTCGCTCCAGAAGCTGCTTCAACGCTTTCTCCGGGATCCGCGTCGAGTTCGCTCCAGAAGCTGCTTCAACGCTCTCTTCAGGAGCCGCCTCGACGTTTGCTTCAGAAGCCGCCTCGACACGCTTTCCGGAAGCTGCATCACCGTTCTCTTTGGGAGCTGCTTCAACATCTTTTTCAGAAATTGCTTCAGCGGCCTTTTAAGGATATTCCTCATGATAGGGCTCGTCCACATCAGAGTCGAGGATTATGACATAAACCGAAATCATGATAGGAGAACGCTTACCTGGACGCCTCTTGAACGTGACATGTTGCAAGGACAGGACGACCCATCTCTCCTGGTAACATCTAACTTTGTCTCATAAGTGTTCACTCTCAGTAGAGTAACATGAATCTCCAAGAGCCAATTTCGAGACATGCATGAAATACCCGTACATGCTACATCACTCTCTGACAAAGAGAACTTTGAATCGATGCGCTTTTAGCTCAATCAAACGCATTTAATTTCCTTGAGGAAAATCTGGACTGTCCATATCAGTCTCAGAAACGATCGCAGCCATACAAGTTGGCCGCGCAATTTAACAAGCCTAGCCAAACCCTGGAAAGAGTAGGTGATTGACGTGATGACCACCGGTGGGCCCACTTGTTCCCTAGCCGGTCGAACATCACACGAACTCCTCCCAGCACGTCAAACGCCAGTCCTAAAATAGGGTGGTTGCGCTGCTTTGGAAGAAGCTCGACGAGCTTAGACTGTTCAAGGAAGTCTTAAAATCATCACGACCGTCCAACTTCACCAGCCTGGTTGGACGACTCAGATCATCCCGCGAATGGTCAGTGAAGCGCCAATGCACACATTGGCGGTCCCACTCTGTCCCTACCTGATCGGCTTTCTCATGACATGGCCATAGAGCCACGAACGTTTTCCCAAAACACGATGGGCGTGAGGCTTTTCAAGGGTCACGGAAATCCCACTAGCGTCTTAAATTGATCTCAACCATCCAACTTAGCCAGCATGTTTGGATGGCTTAGATCGCGCCTAGGACCATCAGGGAGGTGCACATACGTTCACCGTCACCCCAACGTGGTCCCCACATAATCGACCTCTCCAAAGGAGAAGCATAGCTTGCCAAACCGATTGGACAAAGTCACGCGTGCGTGACCGTTTTAAAACCCTAATTAGGGTTTGCGGCGCTGTATAACTGTCGCAGTTCGATCGCGTCCATCCATATTCGTCAGCCTAAGCAGAGGGTGTAGATGTAGACTTAAGAGGTACCATGAGTATCAACGTGATCACCGTGGTCCCACCTATGCGTGTGACCGATCGTCCTAGGCCAACCATGGCCGAGCGCCTCGAAACGCACGCCCAAAGGAGGCATGTCATGCAGTTCCCAAATCTTTTGCGGCAAAGGATTTCTATCGCAAATCGATCACGGCCACTCATCTTTGCCAGTCGACTTGAGTGGCCTTGATCGCACCTTCATGAGACAAAGTGGTACGTACATGCACACCGGCAGGCCGTCTACACGCATGCTCGGTCGGTCCCACCAAAAGCGTTGTCCATGCTTGATTTCGGTCAAGCTAAAGAGTGATGTTTGCACACTTCTTTAAAACCCTAAAAATCCATCAACTGTCGCAAATATGTGTCGTAGATCATCTCGTCCGTCCAACTTTGCCAGCTTGGTCAGACAGCCTAGGATAAGAGTTAAACAGCCAATGAGGCACCTTGGTGATCACCGTGTGTCACTCTACCATAGGAAGTGATCAGCCAAGGGATGGCCCGCCCATGCGGCTTTCAAACGATCACTCGAAGATGGTTGGGCATGCAGCTATTTTAAGACGCTTAATCCGCGAATTAATCCGTTAAGCTTTAAAACAGCGATGCTTCATACATATTGATTGTATTAGATGAATTACATGTATAAAGTATACACGATATTTCATGAATATCGATCTCTTAAATAACTCAATTATTTAACCTAGCACCGTATGTTACTTCTTGTGGGTCCCACGATCCACTCATTCGAGACATCAAGCATGTCACAAACTTGGGGATACTTACTGGGGTATTGGTCTGGCGGTTTACAGCGTGCAGCGTGCAACGCGCCATTACAAGAACGTGTCAGGAAAAGGTGGACGATTAACAATGATGAGGGAACTGGGGCAAAGGTGTGATCGTGTGACAATCACCACTCCTACACGACCCCACTTCCTCCACTTCTTACGAGATGAGGGTTCCGCTCAATGATTTGTATAAATAGGTCCTTCACCTGTTTCCAAACACCACAAATGGAGAAACCAAGTGTTGTATTCAGTATCCAGAAAACACCCAGAACTGATAGCTTACATTGTGCAAGCCAGTTCATCATTCTGATACAAGTCATAAATAGCCAACACCTTCACAATCTCAACACCTTCTTCGCTTCCCTCCCTAAGATCAACCCCATCTCCTTCACTTTGTGACCGAAGCAAGTCTGGAATGACCATTTCTTGGTTTAGGCCAGAATTGTATAGATTGATCTCTCGAATCAAAAGCACACCCATGCAGTGCATTTGTTTAGGGTTTAGATTCGTTTCTCATCCACACACTCAAATTTACCAAAACCAGCAGAAACAATTTTCACCCATAAAAAGTAGTTGAGCTCAAGGACTTCATGGCGATTCATCATACAAGTAGAAGAACTACTCAAGGAAATGGTGGAACTTCTCGACAAAAATGTATGTGAAGACTTGAACTTATCTTTCACTCAAAAGTCTATCTATTCTATCTCCTACTTCTTGAGACAAAAAGTCGTATGCTATATATAGACTTAGATTATACACATTTGGTATTTCGAGCCGAGTATACCTCGCCTATCTATATCTCAAAATATGTGTTGGTAAGCTTTTCGCTTCGACCAAGTTTATCTTTACCTAGTGACGAAAGTCATGATATGTTTCAATCACTTTGAAAATTTCTTTGACGAGAAATTGTGTAACAACTATATAACGTCCTATAAGAATGTTTCAATGATTGGAATGAGAGTTCAGATTACATAACCAATGATGGACCTAAGCATCGTTTTGGAAACACATTTATGTATAATTACTATTCCTTGAACCAAAGTTTTCGAACTTTGTTGATCAAGAGAAACCGGAAGAATGGCTTGTTGCTAAGTCCGCGAAATCAGTCCGCGAACTATCGAAGTTCTCAAACCCGTGAATTTCTGCTAGAGTTGACAAACTACTTGCGTGATCTAAGTCTGCGAACTCATTTCGCGAACCCAGTCTGCGAACCGGCGAAGTTCTCATCCCGAGAATTTCTGCTGGAGTTTGTAAACTTTGTACGGTGTCTTAAGTCCGCGAACCTAGTCTGCAAACTTGAGAAGGTTATATATCTAAACATGATTTCTGAACTTAAACTTTAAAAAGACTAAGGAATGTCGTTTGCAAACCGTGGCTATAAAAGTTCATGAACCGATTCAAGTGAATCAAATCGTCTTTGCTTCAATTGTGTCTTGTGTAGTTACATAAGATTTCCTTGCAATTGAACAACTCTCTAACTAGTTCATTTCAGTCATTTGAGTTAGTTATGGTCAAGAAGAACATGGTTGATATGAAATGCTCGTATGGCTAAGATTTTGGATAACTATTGTTGAACCAACAATGTACACGTTTGGGTACGGTTAACAAACCTAGAAGCGTGTATTTCATTTGTGTATAACAAGCTAAGTTTTCGATCCAACGGTTGAGAAATATTAGCTTGAATCTAAATCAGGTTTTCATCTAACGGTGAATATTGATTGCTTTGTTACCAAGGCAAAACCCTGATTTGAAAGACTATATAAAGGAGACATCTGGTATTGTGCAAAACTAATCCCCACACCTTACGTGTGATACTAGTTTGCGTACTAGAGTCGTTTTAACCTTTGGGTTTCTTCTTCTAAAACCAGGTTAACGACTTAAAGACTTCATTGGGATTGTGAAGCCAGACCGATACTACTTTTATCGTAGTTGTGTGATCTGATCATGCATCTTCTATCGTACGAGTACAATCAGATTGGTTAGCTTGAGATTTGATATCTCCGATAGGCAAGATATAAAAAGTAATCACAAACATCTTCGTCTCATTGATTGTGATTCCACAACATCTTGTTTCACTACCATACGATTAAGATTGTTGTGAGGTGATTGATTAATCTAGGCTGTTCTTCGGGAATATAAGACCGGATTATCAATTGGTTCCTGTTCACCTTGATTATTATCAAAAGACGGAACAAAAACTTTAGGGTTTTTCTGTGGGAGACGGATTGATCCTTTCATAGTCTTGTCTGTGTGAGACAAATTTGTTTATTGTCAAAGACTGCGATTTTGGGTCGTAGCAACTCTTAGTTGTGGGTGAGATCAGCTAAGGGAATCAAGTACGCAGTACCCTGCTGGGATCAGAGGTGTAGGGAGTACAACTGTACCTTGGATTAGTGGGAGACTGATTGGGGTTCAAATACAGTCCAGTCTGAAGTTAGCTTGGAGTAGGCTAGTGTCTGTAGCGGCTTAATACAGTGTGTGTTCAACTTGGACTAGGTCCCGGGGCTTTTCTGCATTTGCGGTTTCCTCGTTAACAAAATTTCTGGTGTATGTGTTATTTCAATTTCCGCATTATATTGTTTTATCTTTATAGTTGAAATAATACAGGTTGTGCGTTAGATCAATCAATTGGAGAATCCGACCTATCGGTTGTTGATTGATATTGATTGACATTTGGATATTGATCTTTGGTACCATCCAAGTTATTCCTTGTATTTGATTAGTATTCGCAGTTTCTGTTTGAGGAAATCAAATCAAGAGAGAGATATAAACTCGTTGATCTACTTTTAATTGATTGAGTCTTGTTGATTTTCTTAAAAAGTGGTGGTGTTAGACTCCCGCTTTTTCAATTGGTGTCAGAGAAGGCAAACACATTTATGACCTTACAAGTCTGTGTTTGTAGCGATCTGACTCTATGGACAAAGGTGCTATCTCTATTAACGTACCACCAGTCTTCGATGGCTCTAATTACTTATGGTGGAAAATTTCTATGCGATATTTTCTTCAAGCACGTGATTTTCAATCATGGGTATATGTTGTTAATGGATATGATGCACCCGTTGTGGCAGTTGGAGATGTAAACGTTCCCAAACCTATTGGTGAATACACCCCTTCTGAGATAAATGCTGCAAAGAAAAATTCCGACGGTTTGAATGCTATCATACATGCCATTATCCCAAATCTTCATCACCATATGTCTAATTGCACCCGGTCTAAAGATGCTTCGGATATGTTATAAACTGTATTCGAAGGTAACTCCAGTGAAAAGGAAGCTAGGCTTCAAAACCTTAATTCCGATTGGGAGAACCTTCGTATGGCAGATGAAGATACGTTTGATGAGTTTAATCACAAAGTGTCTGAGATTGTTAATGCATTGTTTGCATTTGGTAAGACTATTCCTGAAAAGGAAATTGTGATGAAAATTCTCATATCGCTGCCATCTAGATACGAGTCTAAGAAGCATGCCATCGTTGAGGGAAATAACCTTGATAATCTTTACAGAAATACATTGGTTGGAAAGCTAAAGATATTTGATCATGAGCATACATCCAAAATCGGAAAGGATGTTGCCTTTAAAGCACAGAGGAACATTAAATTACTTGAAAAAAAGTAAAAGTGTTTATGTCTCTGAGGATGATCAGTCTGAGGATGATTTTTCGGATGAAGATCTTGAAAAATCAATCTCCTTGATCACAAGACAGCTTAGGGATCTTCTATTGAAGAGAAGTAAACGGTTTTCAAGAGAAAAACCTAGGTCGTCAGATAAACCTCACAATCGCGTCCCTCCTAAAAACAGGGATGCTGACGAGGATGATGACGAGGATATGCCACAGTGCTTTAAGTGTAAAAGTTTTGGTCATTTTGCAAACGAGTTCCCAAATCGTAGAAAATATACTGGGAACAAAGGTCTTGCTGTAACACTTGATGAGATGTCTGAGATCTATGGTTCTGATGAAGACATGAAATCAAGTGTCGGTCTTCTATGTGAAAACATTGATTTTGATAATTTTAGCAATACATATATCAACCTTGATGGTTTCGGTGAAGAGGAGAATCCAATCAAGCTGGAATAATCAGTTGACCCATTCTTTGGAAACGCTGGTTTTAATGTATCAGGATCCACTATGTGTCTAGCTGCGTTCACACCACAGATGCCTGAATACTATCCAAGTTTGATGTACTCGTTTTGTTATCAGAAGGGTCATGAACTATCAAGATGTTACAAGTACAAGCATCAAGTGTGGCACGCCGACAAACTTCAACGAAGAGCAAATCGATTGGCAAGAAAGCTTAAACTTTCCCAGAAGACTGCTGAGGTATGTAGGATTTTATCTTCGACTAAGAAGTTGGTTTCCAAAGACAAAATTAGACCATTAGAGAAGAAGGTATGGTCAAATCGTTTTGATAGACATAAGTCATGGGATTCCTCTCAAGAGGAAAATGGTGGACAAATTGTTGTTCACCACAGAACAAATTAATTGTGTTGTTTGGTAAATCTTGTCTCATGTACATTTCAAAATAGATGAGATTGTGTACTGCTCAGGCTTCAGAAAAAGTTTTTTTTCTTAGGTTTGTGTTTCTTGTCTATCAAATAAAGTACAGGGTTATTATCGACAATTCTACTCTTTATAGGGTTTAGAATTGGGCGTCCACGAACCTGTGTAAAAGGTTGCGAACCCTACATTCCTTTTTCCTCTCTGATATCCTTTATATCTTAAGACTGCTTGTTGAGATTGTGAATTCAACTCACAAAAACCAGTTGTTTATAACTGTTCTCCAAGCATCATGTATTTGGTTGGAAAAGATGTCAACATGATTTTTAAGCCATCAATCAAGGAAAAGAGAAATCTCCAGTAACTCCTTCCCTGAAAAGAAAAAGGAGAAATACAAGAAAGCCAAGGGCTGTCCCTTCTAACTTTCAGAAGTTTTCCGATGTTCTTGATGATTTAAAGGAAGTAAGAAAGGATATTAGTGAAATAAAGGCTTGTGTTTTAAGATATTTGGAAATTCAGAAAGCCCTGGTTCGACGTCATCAGCCAAGACCGTTTGTTGGTATTGACTCCTTCCGCCACGAGCCTTATATTCCAATGGCTGTTGACGACAAGGAGTTCGGGAATGATAAATAATTTCTCAAAGACATTGTTGCCTAGTATGTCTTCTTTTTGTTTTAGTTGGAAGAATAACTAGTGCTTTGAATAGCAATGATTGTGACTACATATAACTATTATTTTTCATCTTCTTGTGTTATTTTTTAGGTTTATTGGTATAAAATTCTAAAAATATTTGGAGGATGATGTTTTTGCAGTATTAATATTTATGATTTGTAATATTGCAACTTGTTATGGGATATGTATGTTTGTGTCCATGAACTTGAAGGTCCCATATTTTGTCAAAAGTAAAGTCGTTCGTGTTCGGTATTCACCAACTGGTAAAAGGATGAATGGACTTTTGACAAATAAAAAAGTTAATCCTATATTGTCAATTATGTTGATGGAAGATAGGTTAAAATCTTTTGTTTTCAAGGATTTTGTCTATTATTGTTGTTATGCAAATAACGATTGAAGATAGAATGAATCCTTGTGTATTCCGCAGTATTGATCATCCCTGATCCATATTCGTATGTATTACTGTGAGGCTCTGTAATGTGTCTTATGTTGAGCACGATACAACCAAGTTGATTATTTTTTATTGGATTTGTTGGTTGTTCCGTAAGGTACTTTATGTTGAGCATTTTGAACTAAATTAATCATCTTATTTGGTTATTTAGTTATTGCTTCGTAAGTTTTCTTATGTCGAGAAAAACAATTGACAATTAAATTGATTACTTTTGTAATTAGTTTGGTTGTGTATTCCAATTAGATTAATGATGGGATCTCTTGTAATTAATCTAATTGAGTATTTTTGTGTCTCCGTGAGTCTTCTTATGTTGAGCAAAAACAATTGAATTGATCACTTTTTGTGTTTGATTTGACTGCGTATACCGATTAAATTAGTCACGGGTTTTACTTGTGATTAATTTGATTGAGTTTTTGGATATAAAAATCATTCTTATGGTTTTTGGTGTCCAATAAAATCCTTCTTTTCTTTCGAAATTAAGGTCGCTCTTGTTGTTCTTTCGGGAATGACATCAAATAGGGGAGAGTTATTTTGAACTTGTGCTTAATGGTCATACCTTGAGGGGTGTGCGACTGTGGAATTTTAGAGGGGTTATCTTGTATCTTTAAACTCCTTGATGAATGCTATTAGCTTCGGCTATATGATTGCATCTAAATAAGATGATGTGCGTTCTTTCTTTTTAGTCATGAAATGTCTCTTACGGAAATTTCATTATGATCTCGTTCTTGTATCTTTGCCAATTTTATTAACATAAAGGGGGAGAATTAATATGTAGTTCACACTAAAAATACATATAGTCTTCGGGTCATTATGTAAGGGGGAGTGGTTTCCATGTGAGATGGAGTATTGACTAAGGGGGAGTGATACATATCACCATAGTATTATTGTTGAAGTTGTGATACAATTGAACTTTGACGTTGTGTCATAATACTATGACACTATATATCAATGATCGATACCGATGCTTTCTCATTGTTATAGCTACGGATCTTCAACAGTGCTGATGCTAAACTTACAACCTTTGGGATCATTGGATTACTTGGAAGTGACGTTCGAGGAATGTTGAAGATTAAACATGTGGAATAAGAGCTACTTAAGTTTCTTTATCTTTTTTGTATTCCATATGTATTGATAGTTTTGTCACTAAAATTGACAAAGGGGGGGATTGTTAGAGCATTGCTCGGTCGAACTCGCATGCGTTGCTATCTCAAGCATGTTTGTCAATGTTAGTGATCAAAACTATAAGTCTTGATTTCTAGTCTACTATAGATGAGTCTTGGACGAGGATAGAAAGTGTAGTTGAGCTCAAGGACTTCATGGCGATTCATCATACAAGTAGAAGAACTACTCAAGGAACCGGTGGAACTTCTTTACAAAAAGGTATGTGAAGACTTAAACTTATCTGTCACTCAAAAATCTGTCTACTCTATCTCCTACTTCTTGAGACAAAAATTCGTATGCTATATTTAGAATTAGATTATACACATTTGGTATTTCGAGCCGAGTATACCTCGCCTACCTATATCTCGAAATATGTGTTGGTAAGCTTTTCGCTTCGACCAAGTTTATCTTTACCTAGTGACAAAAATCATGATATGTTTCAATCACTTTGAAAATCCTTTGACGAGAAACGGTGTAACAACTATATAACGTCCTCTAAGAATGTTTCAATGATTGGAATGAGAGTTTAGATTACATAACCAATGATGGAAATAAGCATTGTTGTGGAAACACATTTATGTATAAGTCATATTCCTTGAACCAAAGTTTTCGAACTTTGTTTATCAGGAGAAACCGGAAGAATGGCTTATTGCCAAGTCCGCGAACTCAGTCCACGAACTGCCGAAGTTCTCAAAACCGAGAATTTCTGCTGGAGTTGACAAAATACTTGCGTGATCTAAGTCCGCGAAATCAGTCCGCGAACCGGCGAAGTTCTCATCCCGAGAATTTCTGCTGGAGTTTGTAAATTCTGTTCGGTGTCTTAAGTCCGCGAACCTAGTCTGCGAACTTGAGAAAGTTATATATCTAAAGATGATTTATGAACTTAAACTTTAAAAAGTCTAAAGAATGCAGTTTGCAAACTGTGGCTATAAAAGTTCATGAACAGATTCAAGTGAATCAAATCATCTTTGCTTCAATTATGTCTTGTGTAGTTACATAAGATTTCCTTGCAATTGAACAACTCTCTAACTATTTCATTTGAGCCATTTGAACTAGTTATGGTGAATAAGAACATGGTTGATATGAAATGCTCATATGGCTAACCTTTTGGTTAACTATTGTTGAACCAACAATGTACACGTTTGGGTACGGTTAACAAACCTAGAAGCGTGCATTTCATTTGTGTATAACAATCTAAGTTTTCGATCTAACGGTTGAGAAATATTAGCTTGAATCTAAATCAGGTTTTCATCTAACGGTGAATATTGATTGCTTTGTTACCAAGGCAAAACCCTGATTTGAAAGACTATATAAAGGAGACATCTAATATTGTGTAAAACTAATCCCCACACCTTATGTGTGATACTAGTTTGCGTACTAGAGTCAGTTCTCCTTTAACCTTTGGTTTTCTTCTTCTAAAACCAGGTTAACGACTTAAAGACTTCATTGGAATTGTGAAGCCAGACCGATACTACTTTTATCATAGTTGTGTGATCTGATCTTGCATCTTCTATCGTACGAGTACAATCAAATTGATTGGCTTGAGATTTGATATCTCCGATAGGCAAGATATAAAAGTAATCACAAACATCTTCGTCTCATTGTTTGTGATTCCACAACATCTTGTTTCGCTACCATACTATTAAAATTGTTGTGAGGTGATTGATTAATCCAGGATGTTCTTTGGGAATATAAGACCGGATTATCAATTGGTTCCTGTTTACCTTGATTAATATCAAAAGACGGAACAAAAACTTTAGGGTTTTTCTGTGGAGACAGATTGATCCTTTGATAGACTTGTCTGTGTGAGACAGATTTGTTTATCGTCAAAGCCTGCGATTTTGGGTCGTAGAAACTCTTAGTTGTGGGTGAGATCAGCTAAGGGAATCAAGTATACAGTATCCTTCTGGGATCAGAGGCGTAGGGAGTACAACTGTACCTTGGATCAGTGGGAGACTGATTGGGGTTCAACTACAGTCCAGTCAGAAGTTAGCTTGGAGTAGGCTAGTGTATGTAGCGGCTTAATACAGTGTGTCTGGACTAGGTCCCAGGGTTTTTCTGCATTTGTGATTTCCTCGTTAACAAAATTTCTGGTGTCTGTGTTATTTCAATTTCCGCATTATATTGTTTTATCTTTATAATTGAAATAATACAGGTTGTGTGTTAGATCAATCAATTGGAGAATCCGACCTAACGGTTGTTGATTGATATTGATTGAAACTTGGATATTGGTCTTTGGTACCATCCAAGTTATTCCTTGTATTTGATTAATACTCGCAATTTCTGTTTGAGGAAATCAAATCAAGAGAGAGATATAAACTCGTTGATATACTTTTAATTGATTGAGTCTTATTGATTCTCTTAAAAGTATATTCTAGTTTGTCCATACAGTCTGCTAAGCGAAATATTGGGTGGTGTTGTTAGACCCCCGCTTTTTCACTATTAAATGGCTTATGTTCCTTTGTAGGATGACAGCGCATTAAATACAGGGTTTACGATTTTAGCCCTTGAACTAAAAACCACCATCAACAATAGTATTGTTTCATGGAAGAATATTTGGATAACGTTGGTTGATATCCTAATTCTAAGTTTTGGGTCTTTAATCATTCCTCTAATTTGATCAATATATATTTTTGGGATTTTTTTTGAATTGTTGAATGATATGAATTCGTAATTGAATGAGGTGCACAAATAATGGGAGTTTAAGAAGAACACGCTATTGGGGGATACTAAAACTAATTGGGGTATATAAATTACTTCCCTCAACCAATAGTGTCTGCTAAGGGGTGTTTTTGGGGGGAAAAAATACTAAAATACCCTTCCCTCAAAATGAAAATCAAAAAACTTAAAATCAAAAACAAAATCATATCCCCCATTTCCATGTTCACCTCTTATGAATCTCTTTTAGGGTTAGGACTTTGAAACCTTAATATTCCCCACTCCCTTTCAAATTCTAAATTTTCCCCACTCCCTTTTAAATTCTCTTCTCCTTCTCTGTCGTCTCCTCACTTTGAAAACGATTTTTTTTTAACATTCGGAAGTGATGAAGACCATGTCGGTAGTGAAGAAGACCATGCCGGAAATGATGAAGACCATGCCGGAAGTGATGAATACCATGCCGGAAGTGATGAAGACATGCGGGAAGTGATGAAGACCATGCCGGTAGTAATGAAGACCATGTCGGAAATTTTTTTTTACATCGCCTGAAGTGATGAAGACCATGCCGGGAAATGGTGCCGGCATGCTTGGTAACTAACATTCAATGCCGTAACTAAGTGCCGGCATGCTCGATAGAAATCTATCAATGCCGGTAGTCAAGTGGAAAAAAATTCAATTTTCTGGATACTTTACATCACGTGCCGGCAAAGAAATTCAAGCAACATACCATGCCGGTAGCAGTACCGGCATGCTCGAGAATTAACTGACTGCGTCGGCAGTGGACTGAAAACCAGAAAAAAAAATTCAAAACGGAATAGGTTTTGAATTTCAAAACCAGAAAAAATTTCTACGAGATCCCCCCAGACCCCCTAGATTGCGGTAGGTAAAAAACAACTTTTGTACCGGCATAGTTTTTTGGTCGAATACTATGTCGGCTTGAACTTTAAAATGGGGGATAAGCTCGGTGCCTCCATGGACGTGGTATGAATACCATGCCGGTATGGCTGCTTCCGGCATTGTATTCATATCACGTCCATGCCGGCACCGAGCTTTTTCAGCGGCAAAAATGGTGGATTCAAAGCAAAAAATCAAATTTTCAACCTCTTCGCACCAACTCTCTCTTCACAATCATCCTCCATTTTCACCAGAACAAGTTCCCTCTCAAATACTTTTTCCCTCCTTCTACTCTCACCTCACTCACTCAAATACAAATAAAAATACACACTAATCATTTATCAAATAATCTTATGAATGTACTAGTTATAATTAAGTACTAAACATGATTAGTGAGAGGTAGATTAGGTATTAGGTAAAATACTCAGAGAAGGGGTGACCCTGATTTGATATTTAAAATCCAGTTTTTTTCTTTTTCCTCTATCCCCCAATTAGTTTTAATAACCCCCAATCGCATGTTCCTTAAGAATTATTGTGGTTTACATCTATATGTTTTGGATCTGAATTTTCGTCTGAAATGGAGTAGTAAATCTATGTCTTTTTCTGCATTCGTTTCAAAATCAAAAGTGTAAATGTCAATTTAAGTATCTACCTTCCTGATCTTTTTTTTTATTTTGTTGTCTATTGATTTCATGAATTGATTTTACCTGTGAAAAAAAGGAGGTAGAAATTCATTTTATCTGTGAAAAGGAAAAAGAGCATTTTTGTTTTTCTACATTCTGATTTTATTTTAGAGAGAGGCTAAAAACGAAGAGAGACTAAAAACAAATAAGATGAGATCGATTAAAACTAAGATAGTGTGAAATAAAGATGGAAACAATGAGGAATTATGTTTCTATGGATACGATGATCTGTTGTTCTTCCTTCGGAAGATATGAAAGAAAGAAAGCAAAAGCTAAAATGGGGACGACGGGATTTGATCACAGAATCATTGCGTCAACATTTTACAGGCATATCTTCTCTACATTTCCTTATTCATGTAACAATAAGAAAAAAAAAATTGCGGAGAGGTATTTTTGTGATATGAAAAAGCTTCACCAAAATTAAGGCTTCACCAAACAATTGGGTCTTTTCTTTATATTAGTAAGATGTAAAAAATATGCTACCAAAGTGGGATGAAGACCGGTATACTATCAAAGAGAATAGTAATTTTCGCTTCAACTAGTAGAGCATGTTCCTCGTAAGTTATATTTCTGAACCTTACTACGATAATCTTAAAATTCAATTTACATATTGTTAACTTAAAATTTAATTTCTCTCTTACCTTCGGCACATCGTGACTATAAATTCGGTATGTTATGAGATAATGGAGTCATCTTACTGAGATATTCTAAATCTAGATCTCAAGGAACGAAATGGAGATGCTTATGTTTCATATAGAGAAAAACTAACCAATACTCAAGATAAACACCATATAGGTTTTAGACGCGTTAAAAAACGTTAAAAGCTTACTAGTATCATGTTGTTACAAGACTTTGCCGATGGGAGTAGTATAAAAAAAAGAAACATAATCATCATGAAACCAAACCAAAATAAAAAAGAATTTGGGATTTTGTCTTAGTGATTTTATTTTATTTTATTTTTGAAACTAAATTTGTCTTGGTGACTCTAAAACTAAGGTTATAGGGTTCTTCAATTTGGAGGAAATGTTCTTCGATTCTATCAAGGTGGATATGTGAGTTTCATGTGGTGACTATGTCGTTAAAAGCGTCAACTATTTTTTTTCCAAACATAGTTATTAAACAGAAGTCAATATTTAACATAGTCAACGCTGGTCAATGTTTTTTCCAAGTACCAACAACTAAGTTGGACATATGTTGGACCAAATACTAAAATTAGACAAAATGTAAATACCAAACACCAATTAACCCAAGATAAAAATCCAATAACAGATAACAACAAGTAGTGTTTTAGAAAAGGATAGAGATAATGCATCAATGGATCCTATCAAAACCATATCCACGTTCTTAAAGTAAATATATAGAGTGAGATATATATTGAAGATGAAGAGTACTAGTAACTTTACGAATTTTTCAAAATATGCATACTCTAGATAATAGAGTGGGATCATAGTAAGTTAGTACGATCGCCGAATATTCATTTACAATAGCTTTTGAAATTAGCTTTTAAAATAATAAATGATGGTGGTTGTTAAACCCCATAACATAAAAAAATAAAAAAAACTTAAAGGACTGGTAAGAAAATTTTTGCGTGGATATAGTTTGAATCCTCTAATAATTGCAATTTCAAATACGTTCTTAGTCTATATTTCTCGTGTTAATGCAACAAGAGTCCTTAAAGGATTACCATGTATGCCAAATGCATAATACACGAGAACGAAAAATTGTTGATGTAATCCTAGTGTTTAAGCATGAAACTCTCAAATCGTTCTTAGAACGGCCATATTTGTCCCATTGTGCATTGTGAATGATACCAACCTATAATTGCGTCAATCGATAAACTAATCCAACCTAATTTATGATTCAAACTATATCCACGCAAAAATTCATTTAACAGTCCTTTAAGTTTTTTTTTAATATATATATTATTATTTTTTGTAAAATAACAATATCAGGATTACTTGATGATATGAACTTTGTAGGTCTCTTGAGGAGTCCTTAAAAATACTAAAATCCGCGCTTTAACGATATAAATCTTATTTTTAATCCACAGTTTAAGATTAATACTAACATAAACTTGCATATGACATAGAGTGAATTATTATTTTGATGCTTTTATTCTATAGTAATATTACTATAGTTGAGTGACCATGGACAGAAAGTGTTCAAGTTGTTATCATCTCCTAATAATTTGGATGTCCTTCTGAACCGCATAAGGTTTAATCACAAATACTGTTTTTATTCACGCATATTATTGTATTCGTATCTCGACACTCTGTTGAAGAAACTACATCAAACACTTCCTTAAATCATCTCTGGGAAGCTAACAATCCATGACACAAGCCATAAATGTGTCTAAAGAAGCACGAAAATTCAAATATTATACTATTAGAAGACAACACCATTTCTGTAATACAAAAGAATGTTTTATCATCTGGCTAATTTCTTCGCGAAATCATGGTAATTTCTTGCATTCGATAAATTATTTTATCAAAATTGTAAAGTCTCGATTCAAAGATTTGCAAGGTAAGGTTTGACTAAAGTATTTATTAGGGGGATCATCACCATTAGAGGTGGTTTTACTGGACTATCAAGTTGTCCTTCGTTCTTTCGTCAAGATTTTGTCTCACTGGGTTTTCCTTGTAAATTTTTTAATGCGGGAATATATATATATGTATGTCCAACTATGAAAAAAAAGGGGTGTAACAACCACACCCAATAATTTGTTCGGAAATCTGTATGGACTAAACTCCAATATAATTTAGAGAGTACCAACTTAAAAGTGAGCTATATCAAGAGATATATCAAAGAGCTTTATCTCTATTTCTCAATGCAATCAGTAAATCGAATAAATAGAAATCTGTGAGCCTCATTGATATGAGAAATAACTTGGACGGTACCAAAGACCAATACCTAAGTGTCAATCAAGTTATACAATCAAGGTCGGATTTATCAACTGACTGAACTATGCACAACCTGTGATATTTCGATTATATAAACGAATATAACGCCGAAAAGAAATAACACAGATACTAGAAGTTTTGTTAACGAGGAAATCGCAAATGCAGAAAAACCCCGGGACTTAGTCTAGATTGAACACCACACTGTATTAAGCCGCTACAAACACTAGCCTACTACAAGTTAACTTCGGATTGAAATGTAGTTGAGCTTTAACCAAGTCTCACACCGATTAAGGTAAAGTCACGTTCCTTACGCCTCTAGAACCACGCCGAATTTTGCGTACTTGATTGGCTTAGATGATCTCACCGACAAACTAAGATTTGCTACGACCCTAGTAATATACCGTATGTCAGTATATTAAATTTCCAAAAAAAAGAAACACCTGAAGCAAATTATATTTCCAAGAAAACCCAAGATCAAATAAAGGAAAATACTCCCTCTGACCCTAAATAGATGATCTATTAATTTTCAAACTTTGTCCCACTAGTAGATGACCTATATCATTAAACATGAGATATTTCTAAATTTACGCTTTTAATTGATTGTTGGTTGTATAAGAAATATGTTTAATATGATAGTCATGTTTAGGAGTCCAACTCTGTACACCCCTAAAAACCGGGGTGCACATTCCTCCCCTTGTCATTCGCTAAGTAAAACTTCCGAAACCACCTATTTTTCTGTTCTTTTTTCACTTTACTTTTCTTCTTTTCTTTAATAATTATAAAACATATCATGTTTTTGCAACAATATTCTCATGGTGTTACTGAATCATGATTTAAATTTTGATCAAAATACTTCCAAAATCAAAACATATCAGACATTAGGTTATATTTATTTTCTGCAATTCCCATTGTCACGAAGTTCTCTGGACTAATCAGTATGGATCTCCTAAGATCTTATGGATGATTATAATTTATAAAAAACACTAGGATTTGTTTCTTCTTTTTACTTTTTTTTTTCTTTTTTTCCACAAATCTTTATCCTAGTTTTTTTTTAATGTCCGATGACTTTGATTTTTTTAAGCCTTTTGTTTTCATTGTTAAAATTGCTAAGAAGAAACTAAATTCATAATAATCTTAAGCATAGCCAATTGGAAACTGTCATCTGCCACCACCAACAACAACAAAACAAAAACCAAAGCGGCGAAATTGTGGATCAAGGTGTCTTTCTTGATGTTTGATTTGAGTTTGGATTTTTTTGATTGAATCTATCTAAGAATTAATTTATAACTGGAACAGTGCTTTATGAACTGGTATTATTAGTCTGAAATTTGACTTCTTCCCATTCGATAGTTAATCATACGCAATGAATAATAACGGAAATCCAAATGGAAGAGGGGGTAGAGAAAAAAATTGGATTATATTAGCTAATGATACTACTTCTGTTGTTAATGAAAAAATCAGATTCCAAATATATATTGTTGCTTATGGTGGTGTTCATGAATTTCATTGAGAAGATCATGCTTTTGAAGATTAACTTTTTAAGCACCGAGCTACATCTATTTTTCGGTGATGATTAATTTCTCGATAATTCAGATGCTGCGGAATATTATAAATTGTGGGAGAGACAATAAAACATGATATAAAAAATAAAAGGAAAAAAATATAAATTAGTAAAGTCAAAAGATAAAAAGCTGAGGTGATTTCGGAAGTTTTTCTCAACAAATGACGAGGGCCGGAATGTGCACCCCGGTTTCTAGGGGGTGCACAAGAGGTGCACAAAGTTGGACTCCATGTTTAGAATGCAAATTTGTGCACCCCTAAAAATCGCTTTGTTTATTGGTCAATAAAGTCTCACAAAACTGCTCTTTTTTTCTCCAGTTTTACTGTTATTTATTTACTTATTTACTTTTATTTCTGTTAAAAACAAAACACAATAAAGATTACTCACGCATCCTGACTACTAGATCTTCTTTTTAACACCTCTTTCTTCTTCATCGGCAGTTCTAAGTTTGCTCTGTTTTGCATCTCGAAATTTTGTCTGTGTTGCTTTTGATACTCCACCGAGCACCGGGAAATGTTCTTGGACCTCCTCCCATACAAGTAATTGAAATTCTTATTGGATTTAATTTGTGGAGATGTTTTATATGAAAATTGTGAAAATTATATGAGGAAATGCATTTTAGTCAAAATCCAGATTTAATACTTCAAATAATATGAAACCCTAAGATTTTGAACATTACTGGAATTGACAACGGTACGAAGGGCTTCAGAAGAAAGCAATAAATATTAAACAATTGAGATGTTTTTGATTTTATAATTTTGATCTTTCAATTACTTTTATTATTGGTTTGTTATTGATTGGTTTTTGAGGAAATTCATGGACGGAATTTTTAGTTTTCATGAAAGAAACATTAAGAATGATAAGTTTGATTTAATCAATCGATTAAGGAAGCTAAAGAATCAACCAAGCTGTTTGGGAGAGTCGATAGAGAAGCAGATGGCGTAGATAGTCGTACAATATACTGTATTTATTAGTTGACAAACAAACAATTAAGAAAGAAAAATATAAATACGATACCAGAAAGAAAGTGGTTTTGTGAGACTTTGTCAACCTATAAGAGAAGCGGGAACGTGCACCCCGGTTTTTAAGGGGTGCACAAATTTGCACTTTCATGTTTATATTCATTAGTAGGAGTTTTAAAATGTTTTTCAATGATATAAAACTTTTTTTTGATTCAAAGAATGGATTGTACTAAATAGAGATAGAGATAGTGTTTACATGATAATCATGATCAACCCATGATTGAAATTCCTAAGGAAGATCATTTAAGAATTCAAAATTGGCTTTGAGAATTGTAGCTCTCTTGGCCAATTTATCTGATACACTATTAACTTCTCTTTTAACTGAGATACATCTCCAATAACTAATCTTACTTAACAAAAATTTAATATCAAGAACTAAAGTTTGATTCCTCCAATGAACATGTTGTGATTGTCCATTGATGGATTTTATTAATACTTCACTATCTGACTCAAACACTACTCTATTGAAATTCATTGAAACAGCTCAAGATGCAGCTTCTTTCATGGCCCTGCATTCCAGCTCTTCCACTTCCAATCCTTCTATCATTCCTCCATTAAAGTATTTCCCTTGAGCACCAATGCATTTGCCTGCAAAATCCCTTACAATTAGTCATGTACCACCTTGTAAAGTTTGTTATAGAAAAGATGCATCAAAATTAATTTTCAGATAGCCAGGATCTGGAGGTTTCCATTTCAACACCTGCAAAGAGTTGTTATTAGTGGTAATATTATTAGTTACTGGAGCAGTAAGTCTATGAATATCTCTAGAGACAACAATATGTTAGGGTTGATGTTCTGAAAAACTTTAGAACACCTATCCTTCTAGATAGTCCAAATTGTAACCATAAGCAGCTTGTTTATTTCATGTCTAGTAATCCCTGATCCAAAAACATGATTGTTTCCTGTAGAAAACTAAGATAAACCCAGTTTCTTAAGGATCCATGATGTGACAGAATATTACTTACATTAATATTTAAAGCCAGCCAAACAGATTTAGCATAAGGACAATCAATAAGCATATGATAAATAGACTCATTGGGATGATTGCAGAGGCTACAGTGAAGTTCTATATTTGGTTTGTATCTAGAAAACTTATCTCTAGTTGAGGCTATGTCCCTAATGCATTTTCAGGAAAAAATTTTGACTTTATGGGGCAGTTTAACCTTCCACAAAGCCTTCCAAACCTGAACTGGAACAACATGGGCACCTGCATTAGTATTAGAGAAACCATATAAAACATTATAAGAACTTTTCACAAAGAATACACCCTTCCTATCTAGCATCCAAATAAGAGTGTCAGAACCAATTGCATGAACAATCATACCTAGAATTCTATCAGCAGATTCAGGAGTAAACAGATAATGAACCAAATGTGCATTCCAATCTCTAGTACCATCAGTAAACAGATCAGAAACATGAACATAAGAAACTGTGTTAACTAATCCTTCATCTGGTAAAGGAGGGTGACCTAATCCAATAAACCAGCAATCTAGGAAAATTTTAATCCTAGTTCCACACCTTACAACCCGCATACTATTCCTCTTTATAAAATCAATGCATCTATAAATGCCCCTCCAAATCCAAGAACAATTATCATTAAGTTTTTGCAGATGTAGAACGCTACTATTATAAAATATTTAGCACTCAGAATTTGCACCCAGAGTTCATCCTGCTCATTAAGAATTTTCCATACCAATTTACAAATAAGAGCAATGTTGAAAGTTTCAAGATTCCTAAAGCCTAAGCCTCCTAGTTATTTAGGTATATTAATGCTATCCCAAGCAATGAATTTTATACCTTTACCAATCCTATGACCCTACCAGAAATTTCTTTGCAGAGAGTCAAGTTTTAAAGCATCGCATTTGATAAGTTGGTAAAGAATTCATAACATACTTAATAATGGTGGACCTACCTGCTTGATTAAGAGTAGTTCCAATATAATTTTTAAGTCTATCTTCAAAGGATTGCACAATTGGATCAAAGGACTTAACTTTGGAATGACCAAGAAGTAAAGGAGCTCAAAGATATTTCTCAAAATCAGAAACTAAAGACATATTAAGAGCATGTGCAAGACTGGTACAATCGTTAGGACTAAGATTGTTACTAAAATACATACAAGACTTATCAAAATTAAGCATCTGACCTGAGAGTTTCCCAAATTCCTGCAAAGTATGTAATATATGATTAACATGTTGCATATTAGCTTGGCCAAATATAAGAATATCATCAGCAAAAAGTAAATGAGATATAGGTGGAGCTTTCCTAGAAACTTTAATTCCAGTAATAGACCTATTAGATTCAGCTATTAACAAAGATCTAGATAAATATTTCATTGCCAGGATAAAGAGATAAGGGGACAGAGGGTCCCCTTGTCTAACACCTCTAGTTGGTTCAAATTGGTCACAAGGTGAGCCATTAAGCAACACACTAATACTTGTAGTAGAAACACATTGCATTATAAGGTTACAGAAATCCTTGCTAAAACCAAAGTTATCAAGAACTTTGATCAGAAAGTTTCATTGAAGTCTGTCAAAAGCTTTTGACAAATCCAATTTGAGAGCCATTGTACCACTTAAGCCTTCCTTGTGTTTCATAGAATGAATTACCTCATGAGCAATAATGATATTGACATGGATAGCTCTCCCTTTAACAAAAGCATCTTGATAAGGTGGGATCAGTTTCTTAAGAAAAGGTCTTATTCTATTAGATAAAATCTTAGACACAATTTTATAAGAAACATTACACAGGCCAATTGGTCTAAATTCATAGGGCTTCTTAGGAATTTTACACTTAGGAATAAGAGTAATGTAAGTCTTGTTTAGACTTCTTGGCATATGACCACTATGGAAAAATATTTGAACAACATCTATGTTATCCTTACCAACAAGATGCCATTGTGTCTGATAAAAACCTGCTTGAAATACATCAGGACCAAGTGCACTCCAAGCAGGCATATGTTTAACTACATTCTCAATTTCATGCTCACTAGGTACATCGGTTAACACAATATTATCAGCATCAAAAATAATTCTATGTAATATATTAAAAGCATCATCGGGAATAACAGGATTAGAAGTAGTAGCCACATCACTATAATGATTAGTAAGTAGAGTACTAATATCATTTTTATCCCTTAACCAATTACCATCAGCATCACACAGAGCATTTATATTTTTAGTATGCAATATTTTGTTGACTATAGAATGGAAATACCTAGTATTATTATCCATTTCAGAAACAGATTTATCTCTAGATTTTTCCTTATAAAAGTCTGATTAAATTTTATACCAATTTTCTAGCTCGCTAACAATAGACTTTACTCTAATATGTTGATCAGCAGAACTAAAATCATTTTGAAAAGATTCTAAATCCTTTTGAAGATTATTGATGTTCATTTGAATATCTCCAAACTCCATTATATTCCATTGAGATAAGGTTCTAGCACTATGTTGCTTTTGATTTAACATATGAGCAAGACTTCCATGTGTCTTTAGATTCCAAGATCTCTCTAGAGTATTCTTAAAATTTCCATGTTCTATCCAAGTTATAAAAAACTTGAAAGGTCTCCATAAATGTTTAGGAATAGGGTCAATAACGAGCAAAACAAGACAATGATCAGAGGCAATGAAATTTAAGTGCAACAACTTAGCAGTGGAGAAGTTTAAGAACCAATCATTATTTCCAAGAGCCATATCAAGCCTAGCTTTCCTAAACCCTGTTCCATAGGAGTTGCTAGTCCAAGTGTAATCCCTTCCTTCATAACCAATATCCAACAAACCAGCATCATTAACTCTATTTTGAACCCAATTATCAGAGCTATTATTATTCCTTTCTAGATGAAAATTTAGATCACCTAGAACTAACCAAGGATGTTGAACATATCTACTAAAATCAGTCAAGAAGTTCCACTGGGTCCTTTTAGGTTTGGTACAAGTTGAGCTATACATAAAAGAAATAAGAACTTGAGGTTTACTAGAATCAAGCTTAATGAGAGCATGAATGATATGGTTATCACAACCAATTATCTCGATATCTATTCCATCTTTCTACATTAGGATTAAACCTCCGGTTTTTCCTACCCTATCAATGCACACATAATTATGATAGTGAACAGATTGAGCAATAGAGATCATTCTAACTTCATCTATTTTAGTTTCACAAAGAAAGATGAAATCAGGTTTTTGAGTATGGACCAAATTTTGAAACTGTTGTTTTTTGAAGTTGTTGGCTATACCTTGCACATTCCATGAAATAATTTTCATTTTGAGATCCAAATAAATTAAACAAAACAAAGGTTTAAAGAGTATAAGAAATACCTTAGCTTCCTTTGTGTTGCAGTTTTGATTATCCCTTATTGTGACCATTTGAGTTGTCTGTGCGTTCACATGATTGTCAGAGCTTGAAGCAGCATGTTCAAAAACAAGACTTTCTGGAGCATTATTCCTTTGCCTTTTTCCTAGCCTTCCACCAGTTTCATTCCCATCAACAATGTTGGCTTCTAGTACATATTCATCCTTTGGAGGTAAAAACACACTTGTTTTAGTGGTCCTTTTTTGATTAAATTTTGGAACTTGGTCACCCACTTTGATCACAATCTGCTTCCTCTCTCCTTTTCTTGTTTCACCAAAAAAATGTGTTTTTGCATGAGCCTTAGCAAGATAATCTGTGGCAGCCTTGCAAGCACCCTTATTGTGCTTAAGGATGAAACAATGAGGACAAATCCTGTGAGGCTGCTTCTCATAAAAAAAACTTAATCCACTTGATAGATCCAGCATTAGTAATTGCCATCACACCCCTTCTCATCGGAAATTAACATCAACTTGAACACAAACTTTGACATAATCTCCAACTACTGGAACTGCATCCTCGAGATCAACTGCAATCACCTCACCCATAATTTTTCCAATCTTAGTGACTTCCTTCACATTCATGTGCTCAGGAAGAATCCTTTTCAGCTGAATCCAGAAGCATTGTATCCCTCAGTCTAAATCCCGATAAATAACTTCAGAATTATAGAAATAAAGGATCACTAGTTGACCATTGATGCTCCAAGGACGAGTATCAAAGACCTTCTTTCGAGTATCTTGGTCCTTAAATCGAAATTCCATTACATTGTTATCTAACTCAAAGACTTTTAGATCACCTTCGTGGATAAAATCCCATATTAGAGCAATAAACTTTTCCACCGTCTTCAATCCCATTTTCCCTTCCATAATTACCTTACCAACCAAACTGATTTCCTCATTTTCTTCTTCTTTATTATCCGAATTATCAGATTGATGATACACCACTTCTTCAACATCACCGAGCTCTAGAGCAACTTGCATAAATTTTGCTGCCAAGTCTGAGACTGATTTTTCATTATCCTCAGCTATTAGCTTGATCGAACTTGACTTCTGATAATCTTGATAACTATTGAGAATATGAGGAATGAGCGTTTGAAAAATACCTTTATAATGTCTCAACCCTAGATAATCCTGGGATTGACTTGAATCGAAGAAGATATTCATCCCAGAATTTTGATTCGGAGGATAAATGATTGACTGTGAATAATACTTCAGAGGGAAAGTTTGTTCAGCAAAGGAAACTGCACAGCTGTATAGAAGAGCAATAATTACGAGAGAAATTAATGGACTCTGTTTGTAACGAACTTTTTGAAATTTGAATTTCACCAGGGAGCGTATTTCTGTAACCACTGAGTCACTATATCAACTCGGCAATGGAACATCTCCAGAAAATCAAACTTGACAATCTGTAAACACACAATAGCTTCAAAAAGCTTCTCAACAACTTTTGCAAACGCCTGTATCACAACTATGAACAAGGTAAACACCATTCGGGATAAAACCAACTGCAAACACATTTGGAAGAAAAGAGATTAGTTAAACATAATATCTAGAACAGAAATAAACAGTTTGAAAACCTATAAAACAATTTTAAAAGTTGAGAATACTTAAAAGAATAACAACATTAATCTGATTAGAGTAGAAAACTAGAGATATTGGATTAAAATCAGATTGAAATCATAAGAATTTTGATGAAGTTAGAAGACTGAGTTGACTCAGCAAAATTCACCCGATCCTCAAAGCTCATGAAAATGAGAATATTCCTGACATGATCAAGTTGAGAATACTTACGAGGTATAGTTTAAGAGATAAATATTTTCTAATTATTATCCGTAGGCGTAAAGTTTAATATAATAAAAATACTTAAAAAATACTCGCATCTCCTTTTCGTGTTAAATGTGCAAACTTGGACGACTCATATTATTCGGGACGGAGGGAGTAAATGCAAAACCGGCAAGTGACACCTCCTCATAACTGTATGGATCTTCTTGATAATAGAAACCCAACTCCCTGTTGACTCCGCTTCTTCTAAAACCTCAGACCATTCCTCTCCAACTGGACTGAGGGACTTACTGATGCTGCAGCATGAACACTTGGGTTAAAGCAGATCATTTTGATTCTACAGGTATGAACCCAGTCGTTACTATAATTCTAACTTTTAGGGTTGTCAAAGTAATTCTTATCAGTAATTACCATTTTGAACCTGCACTATAAACCCTATAAACAGGGGAAATGTAAGGAGTTACATCATGGTATTACCAGATTAGGAAACAAGAGTTTCAATTCAACCAGATGCTTTTAGGTTCTCATCTCACCATATATTTTCTTAATTCTAGGTCAATCAATTCATGCCGACGTTTTAAGCATGGCTTTACTGAAATTGCTAATATGTAATTAATGCCTTATTAACAATGTAGCATTTTCGAGGTAGTTTTTTCTCAAATGCTCTCGCAGTATTCTATGAAATTAATCTCTATAAACTTGTTGATTTTAACACTAAGATAGCGTCTTGCTTGGTGCCGACTGAACTTTTTGATTTGGTGCTATGGAATCACCTGACTTTGAAGGATGCATTGTGGGTTTATAAAAGATTGAGAGGGAGTCTTTTAATGAATGGTTTCTTCTTTGCCTCCATTTTTGTGTTTTTTCGACTTGTGGGAACTAGAGAGATCTTTGTTGTCGAGTGCATATCAAGACCTGGAAAGTTTAGACAGCGTTGTAGAGGTTAGGAGGGAAATGCAAGTAAAAAAAATAAGCAAAGATGTAGTTGGTTAAAAAAACGAATTAATCTATGTATATGGATTATTGGATAGCCAGGTAATTTTCGATCACATGGTCAGATATCTATGGACTCTGGATGTCCTTGTGATATAATCGTTTGATTTCTAGTGTAGATGCTTATCTGGCATGAATACGACATGGAATTTCTTATTTCTGTTTTCTACCTACAGAAGGAAGGTTCATAAAATGTATAAATTATTAAATGAAGGTTTGTCAAGTTCAAGAAATCTAACCTCTGACTGAATCAATCTTATTGATGCTAACATTCTGTGGAACTTAAATGTTGCAACTCAAAGACTAATTATACAGTTCATGTTGTGTATGTGGAGCTTGCTCTCAAGAATTGACAAAATTAGGGATGTTATGATGATCAAAGAAAGACTTTCAGTTTGGATCCGTACATATACAATGATCTTAAAAGTGATTTATACACTGTCCATTTCTGGAATGGCTTGTGATTATCTCCTTGCGCTTTGTTTGTTGAATCAGTATCACCCACTACCTAATGCAGTTTCCCGCACCTTAAGTGATACGATTGAGGACAGACTAAATTTTTTCAGTACTACTGAAACTTTCAAGAGCTTCTTGTTTCAAAGAGGTTCATATTGTTTAAGCAGCGTAGTTCTGTAACTAAAATGGGACTACGGTCTCATTGCTCCTCAAGATTATGAAAACCTCAAAGCTTATATATACTGGCAAACGATTTTAAGAAAGTCGTTCAAGATATTAGAACATGAAATAACTCGGTTGATAAAAAAATAATTTCAAATTCGATTTTTTCTTTATATAGTATGCGAGAATTTTGTACACTATGCTGCCATTTGTAAGCAATAGATCTACTTTTCTTGTTTTTACATTGTAATGCAGGTCAACAGTGGTGAAAATATAAAACAGTAGAGTGAAAAGGAAAGATCAGTTCCGAAGTCCTCAATGACGCTTCACCTGCGCCACACATTTCTTGCACGTTGTATGTCATCTTCTACCTCCTCAAAAGTTCCATTACTTTGGCAGACCGAAATTGATTCTGATACCTCAATCTCAACCCTTCAACTACTATCATGGGGTAGAGGAAGTTCTGGCCAACTTGGCGGTGGAATTGAAGAGATCAGAGCATATCCTACCGCTGTCGCCTCTTTTCACCTGCCCTCCAATTATCGCCTCTCTCCCACTTCTGGCCTCCTCCGAGAACCCTCCGCTGGCTCATCAGCATTTGAGAAATTATCATTGTCAGAGATAGGCATCTCCTGTGGTTTCTTCCACTCATGCTTGTTAATTAACGGAAACATCTGGATGTGGGGTAAAGGTGATGGTGGGCGCCTTGGCTTTGGCCATGAAAACCCTGCATTTAGTCCAACTCTTAACCCTAATCTTGACTCCGTTCGAAGTACTGCTCTTGGTGGACTTCATTCTGTTGCTCTTACCTCTCTTGGGGATGTCTACACTTGGTCAGTTTCAATAAGTCTCAAACAAAATTCTTGACTTATTGTGTTTATTTAAATTTTGTTGTTTAAGATGAAGGGTTTCTAATATGTTTATTACATGTGCTTGTTCTATGTCTTTACGGTGATGTGAAGTTTGCAGGGGTTATGGTGGATTCGGCGCTTTAGGCCATTCAATCTATACTAGGGAGCTGTTGCCTAGGATGGTAAACAAAGCTTGGAGTGGGAAAATATGCCAAATTGCAACAAGTGGGGCTCATACTGCAGCAGTCTCTGAGTTTGGTTAGTTTCTTTGTCTGATTTTTCTTTAACACTATTCGTCTACACCAAGTACATCTTGGTGATTTTTATATTTGTTACATACCAATTTACTTGAAAAGGTCAAATTATTAGGTAGGTCTAGCAATCCATAGGACTTACACACTTTGATCTGTTGGCATATCTGGATAATCCATAGGACTTGCACACTTAGGTCGTTGGTAACAGATTGAGATTCTAAAACTGCCACAAATATTGAGTGCACCATTACCTGAATTAGAAGAGTGGGAGAGTTGAAGGGTTCAGCTAAGCTGGTAATGGGAGAAAGATTGGTAATGTTAATTAGCTCTGCAAGAATATTAGCTCTAGTGCTTGTGTTATATTCTACTGCTTAGTTATATTTTTAAGAGTCAAGTTCAACCAGCATCACTACCATTCTACCACTACATCCACAACCACTGCAGCTCCCCCTCAAACCCTCGGTATATATATGAACAACATTAGTTTGTCATGGTGGTGTTAAGCCCATTGGAGTCTATTAGCTCAAAAAACAATCTTAGCGCACTTCAGTTTACAAACAAGAGGAGTATTGCTCCACGAATCAGCAAAGTTTACATGTGCTTGTCAACAAAGAGAATTGTGTTGAGACCAATCGTCCTATGATATTATATTAATATTCTTACTTCATATTAAGAAAAAAGAAGAAGGTAAATGTGTAGTGTTTGCTCACATGTTATGTTGCAGTCAGGAAAACAAATCCAAAAGAGGATACCTGAGTGAGCTACATATCTGACATAGCCAAATCAATTGTGTTCAGCGTATCTGTACTACTTTTACGTGGTCGGAATTGCAAACTACTAGTGATTTTTCATAATTATCACGCCCTTTCTTGCAGATCAGTTTTCCAATTTAACATCTTGCCCTAACAAGGCCCCAATTCCAACACAAAATGGAGGGGAAAAGCATTCAGTCATACTACTGTGGATGCATTTGATGAAAGTTAACTAAAGCGTAAGCCATGTGAATAGGCCGAGACCACTCAGTAATGGGAGTGAGCGTCTGTTTCAAGATTAGAATGAATTAACCCGCTTGAATTGATGTCATACTAGTGTTTATAACTTTTTCCATGTGTTGACTAATTCTATAATGCAGGCGATCTTTATACTTGGGGACGAGATGAAGGAGATGGTAGATTAGGACTCGGTCCTGGTCGTGGCCCAAATGAAGGTGGCGGACTAAGTATCCCCTCCAAAGTAAAAGGGTTGTCTGTACCCGTGGCTGCTGTATCATGTGGGGGATTTTTCACAACGGCATTGACTAAAGAAGGGCAACTTTGGAATTGGGGTGGTATGGAGCTTTTCTTTGATTTCCTCTGTTTTTCCATGTCTAGGAACAAGCTTTGGTTCCCATTCATCTAGATAAGAGATATAACGATTTCACGGGTTGCAACGCTACAATGGAAGTGATGTTGTACTAATTTCCTTTTTGTGCAGCAAACTCTAACTATGAGCTAGGAAGAGGAAACAAAGTTGGTGGTTGGAAACCACAAGCAGTTCCTAGCCTTCAAGATATTCGTATAATTCAGATAGCTTGTGGTGGATATCACTCCTTAGCCTTAACTGGTAAGATAACTTGATAATAGCAGGCAAATAACATTAAAGAAATGTAGTTATCATTTATCTAACTCTGCATTTGATAGGTCTACGTGTATATGAAACCCCCACATTATGTTATTCCCTGTTTTTCATTGTTTAGCGAATCAGGACCTGATTATCAATTATATCATTTAATTCAGATGAAGGTAAAGTACTTTCATGGGGTCATGGTGGTCATGGTCAGTTGGGTCATTCTTCAATCGAAAATCAGAAGGTTCCATTGTTAATTGAAGCTTTAGCTGAGGAAAATGTGGTTTATGTTGCCTGTGAAGGTTCAACTTCAGCTGCTATCACTGGTAAGAATAGTGATATCTGTATTTTCGTTCTTAGGGTGAGTGTATTTTGTTCAGTCCATACATGTGTGTTAAATGCTCCTTAAATTAAATAAGGCAAGCAGATCGAGGTAAAACTCTTGCAAGAGTCTAGCTAATTATACTAAGAGCTTTTGATTTTATCTTATCGAGAAGAAGTACTGAGTCTTTTTTGTTTTAATTACAGATAAAGGGAAGTTATACATGTGGGGAAATTCGAGGGGTTGTCAACTAGGGGTTCCTGGATTGCTGGAGGTACAACATTTGCCTGTCGAGGTGAAGTTTCCTGTAGAATATGATGGATTAGGGCCACACCATGTCCTTTCAGTTGCGATAGGGGCATCTCATGCAATGTGCTTGGTTTTGAGGTCTCCAAGCCAAACCACAGAGGAGAGGTGAGTTCATAATTCTAGCTGAGAATTGAAAGTTTGTCTTGCGAGAGAATCAAAGATCTTTTGCTTGAATGTCTATTTGAGAGGACTTATATATCATAGGATTCCATTTATCTCATTTTAAGTTGTCATTAAATTTAGAAAGATCCTTCTATGTGGTAAATAATTTAGGAACATTCAGCAGTTAATTATCAAGGTTATTTTTCCAACTTTCTTACATGCCTGTGAATTGCATTATCTTGGACAAGAGAAGGTCACTAGGGTACATGATGCTCCAGTAAAGAGATTCTGTTACAGTATTTCGTATATAAATAGAAGTCTTGCTGTAAGTATAGTTGGATGTACAAGGGGTAGTTTTCTCTAGTAGCTCTCATCCCAGTCTCTTTTAAGCTCTCTGATGTGGTCACTAACTTACTGTTTAGGGTTTGAAGCTAGAGCGTCATGGCTCCTATATTAGTTAATTTTGGTAGAAAACATTCCATGTTTGGCAGAAAACTGGTTGCTTGTCTTTTCTTTTTTGTAACCTTCGCTCTCCATTGTTCTTTGTAACACAAACTAATTTGGTCAACGGAAGGCTATTCCAGGTAAAAAAAGTGGGAACATTATTTAAATATCCCTCAAAATCCGCACCTTAAAATATACCCTTATTCAATTTAAAAAATACCCCTACCTTCTAAAAAGTGGAAGCAACTAGCACAAGTTGCTTTCAGAAGTGGACGCAACTTTATACAAATTGCTTCCAAAAAAATGGAAGTAACTTTCTCAAGTTAATTCCAAAAAAAATTATTTTTGACTCCTCGGTGATATTTGTGCAAAGTCAACAAAAATGGAGGGTGTTTATAACATTCCCACTTAAAAAAATAAAATCCTATTATAGGGGCTCCAGGGAAACAGTTTTAGGGGCTCCTATGAATTCAAATATCCTAAATGAAGGTAAAGGCAATGTAGTCGATCTCGGATTCCGGTTTGTCTCGGTCCCGAGCGAGACACTAGTACAACGTTGTCTCGGGGAGATTCCGTTTCCAAATCTCGGTGTAATCTCGGTTCCAACTTATATATATATAATTTCTACATATGTTATGATATAATGAAATACCATCAATCCAACAAAAAATGAACAAAAAAAAAACACAAAAATGGAAACACTTCAGACTTAACTAATTAATCCTGGAAATCTTTTTTGAACAAAAGTGGAAACACCTAACAAGAACATATCTAAAATGTTACTTAAAAGAGAAACTAGTACAACTTCGGTTCATTGTCTAAAATGTTACTTAAACAAGAACATTACAGTGGTAATCAACATAATTTGAATAATCATACATATCATCATCTTGAGTAACTCCATCATTCTCAGCAACAACGAGTAGCCCTTTTTCAGTGTGTATTGAGTTTTTGAATAGTGCTAAATTGCAAAAGCAAAAGGGATAGTTCTGTATTTGCGGTCATGAGACACACAACAATTAACTTAAAAAGGGTCTGTACAGGATCTAAGAAGCTGGAACTCATAGAAATAGAATGTTGTCTGTGTATGAGAGGTTTAGATGAGTTTATTTTGTTGTGGAGGAAGTACTGGCACTGTTAAGGTACCTTTGCTAACACTGTTAATTCTATTTTTTTTTAGAGAGAATGATTAGACTTTTCAAAGTAAAGGAAAAGCAGAAAGAAATTGCAGAAAATGCTAACGGAAGGGCACCAGTCAAGAAGCAAAGTGCAGGGGAGTTACGTCTTCAGAAAGGTCTCTCTCATAAGCTTGCTTATACACAGAATAGGTTTTATTTACGTATGTGGCATTTAAGGAATCGTGTTCTCCAATAGTGTTTCTTCCTTTTATTAGGCGATATCATCATCGAATGTTTTTATTTTACTTCTGAAATTGTGGGTTTTGATCTACTTTTTCAAGATATCAGTGAGTTGAACCTCCCCAAAACAACTACCATTCTGCCTGTGTAAGATTTTGGTCGGAATTCCGGTTCATTTTATCCCATCTCGGCCGGAATTT
Organism: Papaver somniferum; assembly: GCF_003573695.1. Taxonomy (NCBI): domain Eukaryota; kingdom Viridiplantae; phylum Streptophyta; class Magnoliopsida; order Ranunculales; family Papaveraceae; genus Papaver; species Papaver somniferum. Next base: position 128,460,722 of record NC_039366.1, read on the forward strand.
CGGTTACTTCCCGGATATTTTTCGTCTCGGCGGAAAGTTGCATTTCATGTTACGTTCGTCCGGAAACGGAATTTCCGGCGGAATTCCGGCCGAGATGGCCGAAATTGACTACATTGGGTAAAGGAAATCTAATGCATCACAAAAATACCAAAATACCCTTCACCTATATTAATAACCAACCTAATATTAATTTAATACCCAAACCTCAACCAAAATCGGTATTCTCTCCGCACTCTCCTTCGTTGCCTCTTCTTCTCCCCCATCACCTCTTCTCCTCTTCTTCGATTTTATCTTCGATTAATCGTCGATTCTCAAAATTGTTCATCGCTGATTAAACCTCTACAAAAGAAGATGCCACGAAGGAATGAGACAAATAAATCAAGACTAAAGATCCTAAATTGGCACAACATGCAAATAATCCACCACCAAATGGTGAATTTGATGAAGATGAAGAATTGAACAATCAAGGATGAAAAAGCAGGGGTATAACAACCACACTAATAATTCGTTCGACAATCTGTATGGACTAAACTCCAATGTAATTCCGAGAGCACCAACTTAAAAGCGATCTCAATCGAGAGATATATCAAAGAGCTTTATCTCTATTTCTCAACACAATCAGCAAATCGAACAGATAGAAATCCGTGAGCCTTATTGATATGAGAAATAAATTGGACGGTACCAATGACCAAGTGTCAATCAAGTTATATCCAACAAACAAGGTTGGATTTATCAACTGATTGAACTATGCACAACCTGTAATATTTCAATTATATAAACAAATATAATGCGGAAAAGAAATAACACAGACACCAGAAATTTTGTTAACGAGGAAATCGCAAATGCAGAAAAATCTCGGGACCTAGTCCAGTTTTGAGCACCATACTGTATTAAGCCGCTACAAACACTAGCCTACTACAAGTTAACTTCGGAATGGAATGTAGTTGAGCCGTAACCAAGTCTCACACCGATTAAGGTACAGTCGCGTTCCTAACGCCTATGGAACCACGCTGGATTTTGCGCACTTGATTCCCTTAGCTGATCTCACCCACAACTAAGAGTTGCTACGACCCAAAGTCGAAGACTTATAAACAAAATTTTCTCCCACAGATAAGTCTATTCTGATAGATAAATCTGTCTTCCCCATAAGTACATATGAAGTTTTGTTCCGTCTTATGATAAATCAAGGTGAACAGGAACGAACTAATAATCTGATCTTATACTCCCGATGAGTAGCCTAGAAATATTAGTTACCTCACAATAACTTAACTATATGGTGGTAGAAGAATTTATTATGGAATCACAAAGTCTGAGACGAAGAACTTTGTGACTACTTTTTATATCTTACCTATCAGAGATAAATCTCGAGCAAATCTTACAATAGAACAAGTAAGATCAGAATATGCAACTACAGAGAAAATAGTTGGATTTGGATTCACGAATCCCAAATGAAATCTTCAAGTCGTTAAACTAATATTGTTTTGGAAAAACCTAGGTTAAAGGAGGATCGACTCTAGTACGCAACTAGGACACAGGAAAGTGATGGGATTAGGTTTTCCAGTTGCTAGAATTCTCCCTTATATAGTCTTTCAAATCAGGGTTGCTTACGATCAAAGCTAAGATAGCTTAATAACAAAGCATTCAATATTCACCGTTAGATGAAATCCTGATTTAAGATTCAAGCTAAGTCTTCTTAGAAATAAAGTAGTTAATCTCCACCGTTAGATGGTCTTATCTTGTCACACACAAATGAAATATACCTTCATTTAGATATGGGTAATCGTATCTAAACGTGTATATTGACTTGGCTCAATAACAGTTAACCGAAGTTAGCCATATGAACACTTTTGCCTTAACCACATTCATCTAACACTTCTAGATCAAATATGAAAGATAATCAAATGAATATAATTGTGTTTCACATTGAGTTGTTCAATTGTTCACTATCTCATAGAAATATATATGAACAAACTGAAACAAAATCGGATTGATTCGTAATCGTACAAAGTACTTACACAAGAATCAATTCATGAACATTAAGCCACGGTTTCCAAAGATTGCATTCCTTAATTCAAATTTTTTTTAGTTCACGAGTATGAGAATCATACTTAGACAATTTTAGAACTTAAACCATTGTGTTCGCAAACCAGGTACGCGAACAGCAGCTCTGGACCTTGGCATGTCCAGCCGTTCGCAAACCAGGTACGCAAACAGCCGTCCCGGAAACAACTCAGGTGAAACCGTTCGCATATTAAGTACGCAAACAAGGTTCCAAGACCTTTACAGATAAAACCATTCGCATACTAGGTAGGAAAACAAGGTTCCCGGACCTGAATCATTACAAAACAGCTCGCATACTAGGTATGCATACCGTGTTGTATCCAGACATGGTTAATTGTTCTAAACTCCCACTTCAATCATTCAAACATCCTTACATGACTACAATAGCTGTCTCTGGGGATGTTCATAGTCAGTTTCAGCTCGATTTCTAGCCAAACCAAAACCAATACTCTCGGTTTCTAAAAATCTAAACCAAACCAATCCATTAACCATTGGTTCGGTTTCTAAATGGTTTTAGCCGGTTTCGGTTTGTTCCATTGGGTTAATGGAAAACCGACTGTATGTCAGTTTTCTGAAACTGACATTTCAAATCTTTAAAAAAAATAACACAGTTGAATTTTTTTTAACCTACTTGCAGAATGTAATTAACACACATGCGTAGTTCATAACTCAAGTTTATAAGCATAGTTCAAAACATAAACATTATAGATTCAACATACATAAGCTCCAAGTTCTGAATGCTCCAAATTCCATCTTCAAAGTGTGAGATGGACGGGATAGATTAAATCTATCTGATTTTAATCAACGGCCTATACTTATCAGTTTTCCATTGGTTTTTAGTTCGGTTTTGAGGTCAAACCAAAACCGAACCAGTAATGTCGGTTTTCAATTTTTTTACCATAACCAATCCATTAGTAAATGGTTTGGTTCGGTTTCTTCCTTATCGGTCTAGTTCGATCCGGTTCCGACGGAAAACCGAAACCGTGTTTAGCCCTAGCTGTCTCACACAAACCATTAGCTTCAAGTAATTTTCAAGTGATCGAATGATCAATACGAAACTTTCAAAATCGACATCAAATGATTGTCTCACACAAATCATGTAAGATGTTTCGAGGAAATTTCACATGATCATCTTTTGACTTAATATTTAGTTTCCAACAAATAGATTGTTTCTCGTCAAGAATAATGATGAACATAGTTAAAGCAAAAAGATTCCAACACATATTTCGAGAAATAGATAACCGATTTAAATTCAGCTCGAAATATCAAATGTGTATAGTATAAAAGTCTATATAGCTATACGACTTAGTCTCATTAGAAGATAAAATATAATAGACTTCTGAGTGATAGATAAGTTTTAGTCTCCAATACCTTTTGTTGATGAAGTTCCTCCAAGATCTCTTCAGTAGATCTTCGTCTTCAATCGATGAACACCGTGAAGTCTAAAGCTCAACTACACATTCTGAAAAAGCGGGGGTCTAACAACCACACCCAATATTTCGCATAACAATCTGTATGGACTAACTCTAGTATACTTTCAAGAGAATCAACTAGACAGTCAGACTCAATCTTAAAAAAAGTATATCAAAGAGTTATATCTCAATTTCTCAATTCAATCTGCAATCAAACAAATAGGAATTTGCGAGCCCTATTGAATATAAGAAATAACTTGGAAGGTATCAAAAACCAGTATCTAAGTGTCAATCAATTTAATCAATAACCAAAGGTTGGATTCACAATTGATTGAACTTACGCACAACCTGTGATATTTCAATTATATAAACAAATATCATGCGAAAAAGAAATAACACAGACACCAGAAGTTTTGTTAACGAGAAAATCGCAAATGCAGAAAAAACCCCGGGACCTAGTCCATACTTGAACACCACACTGTATTAAGCCGCTACAGACATTAGCCTACTCCAAGTTAACTTCGGACTGGAATGTAGTTGATCCCTAACCAATCTCACACTGATCAAGGTACAGTTGCGCTCCTTACGTCTTTGAGTCACAGCAGGACTCTACGCACTTGATTCCCTTAGATGATCTCACCCAAAACTAAGAGTTGCTATGACCGAAAGTCGAAGACTTTATAAACCAATATGTCTCACACAGAAAAGTCCCTTGAATAGATAAATCTGTCTCCCACAGATATACCTATGAATTTTGTCTCATCTTTTGATAAATCAAGGTGAATAGGAACCAATTGATATGCCGGACTTATATTCCCGAAGAACAACCTAGAAATATCAATCACCTCACAATAATCTTAATCGTATGGTAGCGAAACAAGATATTATCGAATCACAAACGATGAGACAAAGATGTTTGTGACTACTTTTTATCTTGCCTATTTGAGATTAAATCTCGAGCAAATCTTAAAGAAGATTATACACAATCACAATAGAAAACAACAAGATCAGAACACACAACTACATAGAAAATTGTTGGGCCTGGCTTCACAATCCCAATGAAGTCTTCAAGTCGTTAACCTACAGGGTTTTAGAAAAATCTAAGGTTAAAGGAAAATCGACTCTAGTCACAACTAGTATCACACAAGAGGTGTGGGGTTTAGGTTTCCCAGTTGTAGATGGTGGATTTTCGACAAGGTCAAAATCGTAAAACCATAATTATACATACTCCGGATCCGGCAATCGGATGAGTATTGAGACTCATGTCTCTCAATAAAGCGTGAAAGCTCATGCCATAAAACCTCTGACTGAGAAGGCTGTCTCTCAGAGTATATGTAGATGTGTAAGCTCATGCCATCTCATGAATACTGATCAACTTCAGTAATTATTTCTGTATATAATCGAAAGATTGGACGGCTCCTAGACAACATGATTGCTAGTATAGCGCAACAACGTCTTCAGGATGCAACCAGGTTTTCCCTGACTATACAGGAGGAATATGACACTCCAGCAAGTTCATATTTCTCAACTCTCAGATAATTAATGCTCCTAGATAGGAAGCCCTTCTAGTATAGAGCCATCAATTAATTATCCCTAATCGTAGCTGAATATTCAACTATATTCTACGATTCTTCGAATGTTTCGTTACTTCAATTTATGGTTTTCCCAGCAGAATTCCATGGGTTAGTAATAAATATTCAACGAGCAGGCATCTGAACACCGAATAAGCCCTGACTAAAATGGTGCAAGTGTACTTAGCAATAATGCACAGACCAGCATTTGAATGCGCAAACCAGCATCTCAAAAATATGAATGAATGAGGAACCAATGCAAAAATAGGAAGGAAACATAATAATAATAAAATATTATCAAAGGCGCCAGGGGACTGGGCTCACTAGCCGGCCGGTCATGTCGTGACCAGTCCCACACCCAATTTTATATTTTATCATATTTTATTATTTTTCCCTGATCTCATGAAATTCTCTCATTCGAGCAAATCTCCTTCGTTTCAAGGAAATTCTCTAATTTCATGATATTTCTTTATGTCAAGGAAAAAATAAAATTAGGGAAAGGTGTCATGGGACCAAGCACCAGCCGGCCGGTCCCACACCTCATGGTTCCCCATCATTTTATTATTTCCCTAAATCCATGAAAATTCTCTGATTTCATGAATTTTCCCTAAAACCATGAAAATTCCCTGATTTCATGAATTTTCCCTAAAGCCACGAAAAATATTATAAAATCAAGAAAACTCGTGGGACCGGGCCCTAGCCGGCCGGTCATGCCCTAGCCGGTCCCACACACCTTTTATTTTATTATTATTATTTGTTTTGCTTTCCTCATTCCATGAAAACTCCCTGATTTCAACAAAATACTTTGGTTTCAACAAATTTATTTGATTTTATGAAAATTCCCTAAAATCATGAAAATTACATAAAATTGGGAAGAGTGCCATGGGACCGTGCCTGTTGGACGGCCGACCATGCCTTGACCATTTCCGGTCCCACACTCCATCATTCCCTATTTTCTTATTATTTTATTTCTCTCATCTCATGGAAGTTCCCTAATTTTATAAAACTCTCCAGTTTCATGGAATTTCCCTCAATTCAGAGAAAATACATAAAATTACATAAAACTGGAAAAGTGTGGGACCGCGCTTGTCAGCCGGCCGGCCATGCCCTAGCCATGGCCGGTTCCACACCTTGCAATTCCCTGTTTTATTTATTATTTTTCATCATCTCATGCATTTTTCCTAGTTTCAGCAAAACCCTGGATTCTACATATTTTCTCAAAATGATGCTCGAACGCACACCAGAAAATATCGAAACCCTCAGGACTGAGACAAGAACATCATGGTGACACGGGCACATCCCCTTGACTGACCAAGGGTGACCCTAAGGCTTGCAAATGGCCGGTCCCACGTATTTTAGTTATTTTAACCTAATTTGCTCAATTGCTCGTATTAGGTTCGAATATCAATGTCCAAGGATCAATCAATATCAATTAACAACCAAATGTTGGATTTCCAATTGATGATCACGAACGCATAACCTGTATTATTTCAATTATATAAAATATAATGCGGAAAAGAAATAACACAGACACCAGAAATTTTGTTAGCGAGGAAACCGCAAATACAGAAAAACCCCGGGACCTAGTCCAGATTGAATACACACTGTATTAATCCGCTACAGACACTAGCCTAATCCAAGCTAACTTCGGACTGAACTATAGTTGAACCCCAATCAGTCTCCCACAGATCCAAGGTACAGTTGTACTCCTACGCCTCTGATCCCAGCAGGATACTACGCACTTGATTCCCTTAGCTGATCTCACCCACAACCAAGAGTTGCTGCAACCCAAAATCACAGACTTGATAATAAACAGATCTGTCTCACACATAAAAGTCTATCAAAGGATAAATCTGTCTCCCACAGATAAACCCTAGGTTTTGTTCCGTCTTAAGATATAAAATCAAGGTGAACAGGAACCAGTTGATAATTCGTTCTTATATTGCCGAAAAACAACCTAAATTAATAAATCACCTCTCTACAATCCTTCCTGACTACACAGGAGGTTTGTCGAGGAATCACAAACAGTGAGACGAAGATGTTTGTGACTTCTTTATCTTGCCTATCGGAGAACTCTCACGATCTCAAGTCAATCAATCGATTGTACTCGTACGATAGAAGATGCAAGATCAGATCACACAACTATGATAAAAGTAGTATCGGTCTGGCTTCACAATCCCAGTGAAGTCTTTAAGTCGTTAACCTGGTTTTAGAGAAGAAAACCAAAGGTTAAAGGAGAATCGACTCTAGCGAGCGCACTAGCATCACACAGACGTGTGGGGATTAGTTTTGCTCAAAGCTAGATGTCTCCTTTATATAGCCTTCAAATCAGGGTTTTGCCTTAGTTACAAAGCAATCCTTATTCACCGTTAGATGAAAACCTGATTTAGATTCAAGCTAATATTTCTCAACCGTTAGATCGAAAAATTAGCTTGTCACACACACTTGGGTAAACGTTTACTGGGTTTGTGAAAACCATGCCCAAACGTGTACGTGTATGTTGGTTCAACATAGTAACCCAAAAGGTTAACCATATGAGCATTTCATATTAACCTTGTTCTTCTTCACCATAACTAGTTCAATTGACTCAAATGAACTAGTTAAAGAGTTGTTCAATTACTATGAGATCTTATGTAACTACACAAGACACAATTGAAACAAAGATTCGATTCGATTGAATCGGCTCATGAACTTTATAGCCACGGTTTGCATAAAATATTCCTTAGTAATTTAAGTTTCAAGTTCATAGCACATCTTTAGATCATAACCTCTTAGGTTCACAAACAAGTTCGCGGACTTAAGTTAATCGGTTGAGTTTTCCAAACTCAGCAGAAATTCTCGGAAAGAGAACTTCCGCCAGTTCGCGGACTGGGTCGCGGACTTAGCACACAAACGAGTTTTGGAAAATCCAGAAGAAATTCTCGGTCGAGAACTTCCGACAGTTCACGGACTGAGTCTGCGGACTGGGTTCGCGGACTTGGCAAGCCAATTCCACAATCCTCCCGATTTCTCTTGATCAACAAAGTTCGAAAACTTCGGTTCAAGGAATACATGGTTATGTAATCTAAACTCTCATTTCAATCATTGAGACATTCTCAGAGGACGCTGTGTAGCCGTTATTCACCAACTGATTCACGTCAGAGCAATTCTCAAAGTGATTGAAACTTTTCATGACTTTCGTCACTAGGTGAAGGTAAACTTGATCAAAGCGAAACGCTTTACCAACACACGATTTCGAGATAAAAGATAAGCAATGAATGCTCAGCTCGAAATGTCAAATGTGTATGATCTAGTCTATATAGCATACGAATTTTGTCTCATAAGAAGTAGGAGATAGAATAGATAGACTTTTGAGTGATAGATAAGTTCAAGTCTCCACGTACCTTTTTATCGATGAAGTTTCATGGTTCCTTGTATAGATCTTCGTCGTTGTATAATGAATCGCCATGAAGTCCTTGAGGTCAACTACACTTTTCTATCCTAGTCCGGACTTATCTATGTAGGCTAGAAATCAAGACTCGTAGTTTTGATCACTAACATTGACAAACATGCTTGAGATAGCAACGCATGCGAGGTCGACCGAGCTATGCTCTAACAACGTTCGTCTGAATCATTAAGCATTTGAGGTACTGGACGTTTGAGCATTCATGACGTCTGGATTTGGCATTTAAGATTTTCTTTCATTGTATTTCAATTCCTCCAAAATGTTTGCAATACTTGCAATCAGTATTTGAATTCAACAATTTATCAAAATTCAGTTCATATTACTCAAACGAAAATCTCTATCAAATCCAAAAGAAAATCCTCAATCATCTACCAATCCAAAATCAGCCAATATCAAAACCCAAATAAAAAACCTCACATCTCTCAGAAGTTCATAAGTTCAAGAGATTACGAAAAAGAAATTAAAGAAAATCAGCAAAGAAAGATTTTTGCTCCTCTGCATCCTTCAAGACCTGCAAAGCCGCCTTCTCCTTGTTCAGCTCTCCAGTCAGCCTGGCAATCTTGTCTTCTTTCTCCATCACAACATCATTAAGACAGGGTATGTTGTTCTCACATGAGTCCTTGATAGCATTTATTTTCTTGCGAAGCCACTTCACGTTGAGGCCAAGTCTTTCAGAATTCTCCAAGTTAAACTCCCAATCAAAGAGTATATCTGGAGTCACAGTATTTCTGGCCCTAGTGCATATATCACTTACAAAACGCAAGATAATACTTACTTGCATTGTTAAAGAACAAGCACGTCCATGATTTCTGTCAACAATTATGTGGCCAAACTTCTTCCATATTTTCTCGTATAAGCCAGCATATCCGATGGGAACGCTAAACCCACCAACTAGTTCATGATACGGGAGTGATACATCAAATGGAGGATCAAGAGCAACTCCTGCACTTGGATATTCATGCACCACTATACGGTTCTCAGTTACTGGGGCAACTTCTACAGTCAGGGCAATAACTTCTTCAGTATTCTCTAGTAGTGGCTCAGTTTCTTCTATCACTGAAGCAGCAACAATTGAGGTTTCCATAACTTTAGTGACAATCTTCTCATTGCCTTGAAGTGCAGAGATGGTTGTCTCTTCATCAATAATTCTAGGGAAGCTCGAACTATCCTTATTGGTTTCAGTATCCTCAACTTCGGTATTTGACACCTAATCTGAAGATTACATGAGGTTAGAGCAATCTAAATATGAAACCAAATGAGATCATAAAATACAGTATACAAGCAGCCTAACATCATAAAGGTCCATCATTATACACTCAAGGCACGAGCAAATAGCATGAAAGTCATGAAAATACGTTTTGCGGCAAGCTCGCCTGAGGAGACTTTACTCTGCCCTGTACAAGATGACGAACTGGGAGCAATATACAAATAATTTAAAGATGGGTTATATACCATTCTCTTCGTATGGATGTCCTCTACAACATGTCAAAATTTCATAACAATCCGATCAACGAGCGGGGAGATGTGATCAAAACATTAGACAACGTACAATCTGAAAAAGTTCTGAAAGGAGTAAATTTTTGATGGGGGCGTTTTATGATGGGGGCATGGGGGACAAATCATGTCTTGACATGTGTTTTTCCAATTAATTGTTTTAATAAATTCTGTTACCAAAAATATAAAGGATAAAAATCACCAATTAAGATAACCAATATTTTCACCAAAAATACACGTTTATTATATATTTGGAAACAAAATTTGATGGAATTAATTTATAGCAAAGACACGTGTCAAGACATGATTTGTCCCCCATGCCCCCATTAGAAAACGCCCTCGTCAAATATTTTTCCTTCTGAAAATCTCCTGGAAGTTTACTTTTTCGCCTTTTTTCAGGCCCTAAACGTACTCAAAACTTAAAAAGCTTCTGAGATAAAGCTTGGAAATTCTCTAAGGTTAAAGATACATATGCAGATCATGAAAATCCGACTTCAGATGAAGGTTTTACGGTGTTTTTTCTAAAAGCTGAAGTCTGAAATTTTCTTACGACGTATTTCGCCAAAATTACTCGTATACTCACATGGGTTTTCATTCATTCATTCACAAATCAACAATTTCATACTTCTATGAAGAGGTTACAAGACATATACTTACTTGGGGAGTCTCCGAAGCGTTCAAGGAGTTGGAATTGCCCATGTCAACATCAAGAGGCTAATTACTTCCATCGGTTCCGAACCTTCGGGATTTTCTTCATCTCTATTCTCAGAGGATGACCGAGCATCTGCACTCTCCACATCTATGGAGACATCCTCCTGTACATGTTCTCAAAAAATTAGCATTTTATATATGAAGCATTATATTTGGGATATGAGGAAGAATACTCACGTCATTTTCTTCTTCAACGCTCAAATCAGAAATTGTCTGCCCAGCAGCAGAGAATTGAAGACCATCAATACTGGATGGAGCAAAGTTCTGTAACCAAATAACAAATATTGGTTTTATGATCCTAATAATACGAATAGAAGAAGTCACAGCGGTCACCAAAGAAACAACCGGGGACTTTATGGTGTTAGGCAACATCTTGCAATTCTTGTTCCTACCTTCTCCACCATGAATAATTGTTTCTGTTAGAGCATAGCTCGGTCAACCTCGCATGCGTTGCTATATCAAGCATGTTTGTCAATGTTAGTGATCAAAACTATAAAGTCTTGATTTCTAGCCTATTAGCTAAGTCACGGATTAGGATAGGAAAAGTGTAGTTGAGCTCAAGGACTTCATGGTGATTCAACGACAACGACGAAGATCTAACCAAGGAACCGTGGAACTTCATCAACAAAAAAGTATGTAAAGACTTGAACTTATCTATCACTCGAAAGTCTATATATTCTTTTCCTACTTCTTATGAGACAAAAGTCGTATGCTATATAGTCTAGATCATATACACTTGATATTTCGAGCTGAGTATTCATTGCTTATCTTTTACTCGAAATCATGTGTTGGTAAAGCGTTTCGCTTTGATCAGGTTTATCTTCACCTAGTGACGAAAGTCATGAAAGTTTCAATCACTTTGGAAATTGCTCTGACGAGAAAGGTTTGTTGTTCTTCACAACTGAATATCACCCTCTGAGAATGTTTCACTGATTGAAATGAGAGTTTGGATTATATAACCATGTATTCCTTGAACCGAAGTTTTCGAACTTTGTTGATCAAGAGAAATCGGTAGGATTGTGGAATTGGCTTGCCAAGTCCGCGAACCCTGTCTGCAGACTCAGTCGCGAACTTACGGAAGTTCTCGACTGAGAATTTCTGCTGGGATTTCCAAAACTCGTTTGTGTGCTAAGTCCGCAAACTCAGGCCGCAAACCCAGTCCGCGAACTGGCGTAAGTTCTCGACCCGAGAATTTCTGCTGAGTTTGGAAAACTCAACCGATTAACTTAAGTCCGCGAACTTGTTTGTGAACTTAAGAGGTTATGATCTAAAGATGTGCTCTGAATATGAAACATTAATTATTAAGTAATGCTTTATGCAAACCGTGGCTATAATGTTCGTGAGCCGATTCTAATCGAATCGAATCATCTTTGTTTCAATTGTGTCTTGTGTAGTTGCTTATGGGTGAAAACTATTTCTGCAGGCTCCCTTTTTTTATCCGGTAGCTGTGGCATCCCGGACAAGTCTTTTCTTCTACGGAGTTGTCTCGAGTCTCTGTTGCCATATGGACCATGTTGCTCGTCTCTCCTGAGTCCCCTGTGGATACGCGCTCTCTCTGCATCTCCGCTGGTAAAGGCATGACTTCTAGATAAGGATTCAGCGTTTCTTGCACCGTCTGGGTAAATGCCTGCCGATCCTTCTTGTAATTGGGCAGCTATATCGTTCAAAAGGTGGAATGTTTCGCTCTGCCTTCTAGCGATACCAGTTTGATTTGTCAGGACATCCTCCATCATTCTAGCCACACTTCCCATGATATCTGAATCATTTATGGTTTCCGAAGAATCTAGCGGGGGAAGATACATCGTGAGATGAAAATCGAGATGAAAACCGAAAAAAGAATAGGTTAATGATTGAATCGAAACCAATATCTATCCCCAAAATCGAGAAGGTTGGAATGAATATCGAGAATTCAATTTTGCAACCGAGAGATTAATCTCCCACTGTGGTCGCCAATTGTTTATGGGTGAAAACTATTTCTGCCGGTTTTGGAAATTTGGGGTGTGTGAATGAGAAATGAATCTAAACCCTAAACAAATGCACTGCACGGGAGTGCTTGTGATTCGAGAAATCAATCTGTACAATTCTGGCCTAAACCAAGAAATGGCCATTCCAGACTTGCTTCGGTCACAAAGTGAAGGAGATGGGGTTGATCTCAGGGAGGGAAGCGAAGAAGGTGTTGAGATTGTGAAGGTGTTGGCTGTGTATGACTTGTATCAGAAAGATGAACTGGCTTGCAGAATGTAAGCTATCAGTTCTGGTGTTTGGATACGATTGTATCAACACTTGGTTTCTATTGTCTTGTTCTTGAAATAGGGAGGATAACCTATTTATACAAGTCATTGAGCCTTACCCACGTCTCTCATGGGAAGTGGAGAAAGTGGAGTGATGGAGTAGTGGAGTTGCGTGTGTTAGTGTCACACGATTAGTATTGCCCACTTCTCCCATCATCACTAATCGTCCATGTCTTCCTGACACGTTCTTGTGATGGCGCGTTGTGCGCTGCACGCTGTAAACCGCCAGACCAATACCCTAGTATGTATCCCCCAGTTTGTGACATGATTAATGATTAGTGTCTCGAGTGTGTGGATCGTGGGACCCACAAAAGATAGCATGTGATGCTAGATTAAATAACTAAGTTATTTAGGAAGTCGATATTTGTGAAATATCGTGTGTATTCTATGCAGGTAATGCATCGAGTATAATCAGCATGTGTGAAGCATCGCTGTTTTAAGGCTTAACGGAGTAAGTCACGATTAAGCATCTTAAAATAGATGATGCCTCACTGGTCGCCTAACTCCTGTCTTAGGTTGTCCGTCCAAGATGGTGAAGTTGGACGGGCGAGATGGATTGCGACCCACATCTGCGACCGTTGGATTAGGGTTTAGGAGGTGCTGAAACACCAACCTTTAGCTTGGTCGAATCCAAGCATGGGAGACATATTTGGCAGGGCCGATCGGGAATGCGTGTAGACGACATGCTGGTGTAGGCGCCTATACCTCACTGTCTCATGAAGGTGCAATCTAGACCACTGAATTTGTCAGGAAAAGAGGAATGGTTGTGATTGATTTGCGACAGAAATCTCATGCCGCAAAGGCCGCGCGTCATGCCTACTTCGGGCACGCGTTTCGAGACGACCAAGCCTGGTCGGTCTTGGCCGATCAGTCAGGCGTGCAGACGGTGGACTGGTGTACACCTCCGTACCTCATTGTCCCATAGAAACGTGATCTAATCCACTCAATTTGTCCGACGAAGTTGAGTGGTCGAGATTGGTTTGCGATTGGGAAGTGTGACCACGCCTAGTTTGGACGTGTGAATCGAGGCAACCAGCTATGGTATGCCTTGGCTGATCGGGTGTGGAGATAGATGGGCCCACAGTGATCGTTTTTATACTCACTGGACCTGCTTAGTTTATTCCTAGACCCTCCATTCGAGCAGGAGAAAATGGACGCTCGTGATCGATTTGCGACGCAAAACCCTAATTAGGGTTTTTGGCCGGTCGCGTGTTAGCTAGTTTGTCTAACCGAAAATACGTGTTATATACCTCTTCTAGAGAGGACGATTGTGTGGGGCACTTATTAGGCCGGTGCTGAGTGCGGTGGTATGTGTCCGACCATCTCATGCTTGATCTAAGTGACCGGTTGTCAGCCGTGCAAATATAATTCACTTCCTCACTCAACTAGAAATAAATATAGTATGCGATAAGAAAGAGTTCGTTCCCACAAAGAGGTTTTTGTTGTTATCAATTTTCAGTTTCTTAGTAACCAAAGGGGGGGTTTTGTTTTATCTAAATAAACAAAGCAATAAAATAATTGAATAATCAATAAGGAGAAGGTATTGGTCACGGGATAGTATCATTCACAAACATGTATTTTCATCAATGATTAGAATTGAAATTTAATCTCTCATCTATTAGAAGTCCTAGGATATCTTGATCGCAAGAGTATCCTGTTTATTTCCCGATTTTATCACAAATAACATTAAAAGATGCTAATGTGAAATCTACCTAGAAAGCAACCTAAAGTGTAAAAGCACAATTAAGTTTAACTCCCTACGAGCAATAAGTTCTATGAAATAAGACTAATCAATGCAAACAAAATGTATAAAAGCACTAATTCGTTTTAACAAAGGTTATGATTCATAGGTGACTAGTAGGATGTATCACTACAAGCACTACCCACAATTATGCTACTTAAAATCAGGGACAAACAACTTTTTCGTATTGAAAACCCTAATCTAGCAATAGAGATGAAGACTAATCTAATTGATTCCAGACTCAACCAAACTAGCATTCAAATCATAAAACAATATCAACCATGAATCATAAACAATAAAATATTGAGACAAAACTAATTCATTAATTTAAATAACATGCTTGAGAAATCAACTTTTATCCCATAACCAATAATTGAGTTTAGTTACTCATAATAATGGAGTTCATCATAATCATAATCATAAAATAATTGAAGAAGATGAAAAATAAAACGAAAGCAAACCCTAGTTGTAGCTATCTCCAAAGCTCCAAGAATAATCCGTTCTCCCCAAAAGTTTTAGAAAACTTGTCTTTTTGTAGCTTTTCTCCCTTCCAAAATTAGGTCAAGTCTTCAAAAGCCCAAAGTCCAATAGCAAGATGTCCACCAAGCCTATATGTGAGAAAAACCCATGTAGAAAATATGTCCAAAATCGTTGCCGGAAATCAGCCGGGAAGGTCGCCGGAAAACAGCTCAGGTTACCGGCAAAGTCCGCCCGATTACCGGTCAACGAGTCGACTCGGTCAGACTCAATGAGTCACATCGAGTCAGTCAGACGAGTCAGGTCTGAGTTGTCTGAGTCAGAGTCTAACTCAGCAGCTGACTAGACCTGGCCAAACTGTTGCACAGCCTGAGCTTGCTGTTGCACAATGATTGTGCTTCACTGCAACTCAGCCAGCCAGAACTGCACCTTCACTTTCTTCTCTTCATTGCATCAGCTAAATGGTACCTATAACTTCTTTGTCCTGCATCTGTAGTTGCACCACTGCAAACCCCCCAACTCAAGCTACAGCATTGCAGAGCCATGGCAGCAACAATGTCACAATCATTCCATATATCTCATCACCAGCACAACTCCCTTGTAATCTGCAGTATCACCAAGTACTCAGCTGTTCCATCTCAGGCCAATGATGCCTGCAATCCCCATCTGTAGCTAGAACCAGCATCAACTCAGTTCCAACATCTTGAACTCAATACAGTTCCTTGAAGCAGCAAACAACCCCTTGTTGTCATCTGCTTTGCACTTTGCCCTGCATTAGTAACCAATCCACCAACATCCTCAAGTACAGTCTCAACTGCAATTTCAACTCAAACCCAGTAGCAGCAACATAAACAAAGCCTTCTTGCTTGCAATCACCAACACTTGCTCTTCCTGCAACTTCATGTGCCAACAGTTCAGCTCAAGATCATCAGACCCATCTTCAGTTACAGCACAGATTCACCTTAATAACCCTTCAGACCACAAACCCATCCTTAATTCATCATCATAATCTTCTTAACTGCAACAGCAACCACCAGATTCAATTTCTTCAGCTTTGCATCCTTCTCTGCAGCTGCAGACTCACTGCATTCTCAGCTCCTACAATCACCAGCTGTACCTATTCCACCCCATCTGACCAGAACCAACTGCATATGCAGCTGCAACTCACAATTTAACTTCTCCTCTATCTCTAGACACCACCGGTTCCAGCCACGATATCAACTTCCTGTAACTTCATATTCTGCAACATCGGTGCACTCATAGCAGCAGCTTCACTTCCATCCATTTGCATCTGTAGCTCCATTTCATGCATCACCAATTCAATTTCCTGCACAAACTGCTCGCAATACCAACAGCAGCATCAGCCTTGACTATTCTGCAGTCCACAACCATTTTATGCTTCAAAGTTACTCCATAATCCAGTTAGCACAACAACCTGCAATATATCAGCTCAACTCAGCTTCTCCTTGTAACCTTGTCATTTGAGCAACTCCAGTTCCTGCAATCAGTTCAAACTCTGAACTTCGCCTACCATTCTCCTTCTCAGTCAAAATCCATGTTCCTTGTAACTCCATAATCTCCAAGACTGAGAGCAGCCACCACCAGCTTTGCAATTGCACTCAACTGCAACTTCATATTCAGATCACTGCACAGATCGCAGCTTACTTTCTCCCACTGCACCACCAGATTCACCTGTAAAATCCTAGGCATACATCTAAGCAGCAACAACAACTCAGAGACATTCTCAGATCAATTCCACCTGCAGTTCAATGAAACCACAGACAGAACCCCTTCCTCGTTTCCTCGGCATCAGAACTTCAGCTGCAACCTGAGCTTACTAGCAGCATCAATTGCAGTTCATAACTCAAGTCATACTACCATTTCCATTGCATCTCAGTATAGCCAACAACACTGCACTATCTGACCCATTGAATCATTATCTCAGCCTACACTGCTTCATATCAACACCATTTCATTCTCATGAGCGGCACCAGCCCATGCCAACATAGAATTTCAGTTCCATTGCTTCAATCTGACCTGTACCAACAATTCATACCCATTCTATAGCTTTCACAGCTCCACAACCAATCAATCTCTTCATTTTCTTGACCTAATTACCAGCAGCAAATAGCCATGACAATCATCATGTCGCGGCAGTAAAAGCACCTCCAACTTCCCTGCAGTTCAATCCTAGTGTACACCTAATGTTGTTCCAGTTCAAGCCACAAACTGCAATACCACTTCCATTTCTCTTGCTTCTCCATTACAGCTCTCATATCAACTCGGTCTAGGTCCACCAATGCTTCATCTCAGCTGCACTTGAACTGCATCATCTGCAGCTTCAACAGTTCATTGCTCATCTCAGGTCCCCTGCAAAACACCAACAGCATCACCATTCTCTGATGAAATCTCCCTAAATTTCTCACAAATTCACCAGTTCAACCACCAATCTGAACTCCACCATGTTCACTAGCTCTGGCAGCAACACTGCAACCAATGAATTTCATCCTCAACAGCAGATCAATCTCAACTGAACCCATTATTCTCTTCATACTCAGCTTCAGTCGACAGCAGCAACACTTTTACCTTGATGTAAACTTGAATCTGAGACATACCCATGTTTCTAATTCATCTCAAAACCCCTTTCTCTTCGGATTCATTCTCGATTTCTCTCATATCTCAACTTCAGGTTCAGAATCACAAAACCCTAATTTCATCTTCTCAAACTCAGAATTTCTTTCTGTTCTTCATCCTCCCAGCAGAGCTTAAATTCACATTCTCATCTCCTTGAATTCGATCCAGATGCTTACCACTTGCCACCAATTTCTCAGACAGCAGCCGCACCATTTTATCTCTCTGAATTTCAGGTGGAGTAAAAGAACCTAGCGTTTTTAGGGGCCACTCAAAAGGAATTAGGGGCCAACAATAAAACAAAAAAGGTCACCCAATCCTAAATTGTGTTCACCCCTTATCTCCCATATTTCGTAATGACAAAATTACCCTTCGATATTCGGTAGTTTGAGCAGGATTCGGGTGATAAAAAAATTTGAGGGATTTTTTTTTGTTGCTTTTTCGAACTTTGGTACAACCATAATCGGTAGTAAAGTGTGTTACTTTAACTTCCAAATGTATATTGGTCCCAAAATGAGATTTTTCCAAAATCCTTTAATTTTCGACTTTGGTACAACCATAATCGGTAGTAAAGTGTGTTACTTTAACTTCCGAATGTATATTTGCCCCAAAATGATATTTTGCCAAAATCCTTAAATTTTCGAACTTTGGTACAACCATAATCGGTAGTAAATTGTGTTACTTTAGCCTCCGAATATATTCATTTTTTGAATCTTAGTACTACCATAATCGGTAGTAAATTTAACTTCCGAATGTATATTGTCCCCAAAATGAGATTTTGCCAAAATCCTAAAATTTTCAAACTTTGGTACTACCATAATCGGTAATAAAGTGTGTTACTTTAACCTCCGAATATACTAAATTTTCGAATTTTAGCACTACCATAATCGGTAGTAAATTTAACTTCCGAACGTATATTGGCCCCAAAATGAGATTTTGCCAAAATCCTAAAACTTTCGAACTTTGGTACTACCATAATCGGTAGTAAAGTGTGTTACTTTAACCTCCGAATATACTCAATTTTCGAACTTTTAGCACTACCATAATCGGTAGTAAATTTGATTTCCGAATGTATATTGGCCCCAAAATGTGATTTTGCAAAATCTTAAAATTTTCGAATTTTGGTACTACCATAATCGGTAGTAAAGTGTGTTACTTTAACCTCCGAATATATTCAATTTTCGAATATTAGTACTACCATAATCGGTAGTAAATTTGACTTCCGAATGTATATTGGCCCCAAAATATGATTTTGCCAAAATCCTAAAATTTTCGAACTTTGGTACTACCATAATCGGTAGTAAAGTGTGTTACTTTAACCTCCGAATATACTAAATTTTCGAATTTTAGTACTACCATAATCGGAAGTGAATTGTGTTAATAAGTGATGCTTATTATCTGCCGATTGTGTTCATGCCTCAAATTCAAATTTTCAAAACTTAACAAAAGTTTCAAAATTTTCTACTTTCACAATCGGTAGTTAATGGTGTTCATTATCTATCGATTGTGCGTAACTTTTTGTACAGAGAAATTTAATTTTTAGAATCAAGAATAATCGGTAGATATCGATCAATTTACCTACCGAGTATGGTTGATGTTCTTAAGAATCGAAGAACATCAACCATAATCGGTAGGTAAAGTAGATTATTATCTACCGATTATGTTTCTGCTAGTGTAAATCCAAGAACATCAACCATAATCGGTAGGTAAAATAGATAGTTATCTACCGATTATGTTTCTGCTACTGTAAATCCAAGAAAATTTTCGGATCAAATTTTTGATTTCAAGTAATCAAATCCTAATTTTGAATCACAAATACTATCATCTATTCGTTTTGTTTGTTGAACTCCTTTTTTTTTGATGTTCTAAGTTTCAACTTTAAGGTTAATGAATTTTGGGTTTTAATTTTAAACAATCAATCATAACATTTGTTTGATCGATGATCTTTGTTTTCAATCAAAATTAAAATGATGGAAAAAAAATTCAATGGGTGGGAAAGAGAAGAAGAAGTGGAATGATATGATTATGAAAATAAAGGATATAGGTTTAGATTTAGTATAAAGGTGAAGGACAATATAGACAATGTTTTATTTTTAAGACATCCCTTAACCTCCTTCAATGAATGGGAATAAAAAGGTGGCCCCTAATTCCTTTTGAGTGGCCCCTAAAAACGCTAGGTAAAAGAAAGCTAATGATAAAAAGAAATGAATCTTCTCTTAAATTTAGGTTGTGTGTAGGAGAAGGGATTCATATTGACACCCCACTTTAGTGGTTAAGGGTTAACCAACTCACACATGGCCTGTTGGTCCCAGATAACCGACACCCTAGTTCTCTGTTCGACTATCAGTTATGGGAAACTGACAGTTCATTCTCCACCTCTTCCTTGTGGAACCTAGTCTGCTCTGAGTATGTCTCGCCTGTGAATCAACCTGTTTGGCCTTTACGCTCCACATGGACGTTTTCTCCTTCTTTTGCTCCAGATGACTCCACAGTACCTAAATACTCAAAAGTAAACATAAGAGATGCAATTCACAAAAATAATAGCAAAGAAAGCATAAATACTATATATAAAATTAGGTGTTTTACAACACACTTAGACTTTGCTAGTCCTCGAGAAAACCATACAAAACTTATTCTAAAAGATACATACAACTCTCATGAGGTTTTACTAGAGATATACCCACAAAACCTGCTTTTCCAACTTACTAGTTCTCCGTAAAGATAGCATCCAACTCGCTAAGAAGACATAGAGATTCTGCATACTAGTCATAAGAAGTTAGACACATAAATGAACACAATCTCATCCTTAAAAGTTGAGAGAGAAATAACCATCCCTTCTCGAAAGAAATTCGAGTTCGGAGTGATCAAAAGCCTCGACTCTGCCTCACAAGAAAGGGTTTTATGAAGTTGCTCTCAATAATAAACAGCTCTTTATGGGTCACACATGTGTCGAGGTAGGAATGAAGAGAGAATCCTGCGACACGTTGAATGGTAGGAAGGCCAAACCCTACGATTTGTTTTGAAAACCCACATCTTTTATTCATTTTGAAAACCCATTTTCTGACGATCTCTAAGAAAGGAAATCAACCACTTAACGAAGGTGGGAATATGCTTACTTACCTCGTTATCCGTTCGACGTGCATCTAGCACCACTCTCACAGCATCCATAGAAACGTCTTCGGTCTTCAATCGGTGTCTTCATCTTCGTCTTCGGTCTTCAACTCTTGATGATGAAATCTTGAACTTCGTAGAATCTTGACAATGTGATTCTTTCCTCTAATTCCTTGTTGCTTGAAACTTCATTATGGATATTTCTTCTTCCATTGGCTTTATTGAATAAATACAAAACCAAAAACGAACTAAACAAACAAAAATATGATGCAATGAATTTTTTTTTTTTTTCTTTTTTCTTTTTTTTTTGAATTTCTTTCTTCTTGAATTTTTGTCTTTTTTTTTTTGACAAGGGACCTAGCATAATAATGACCATGTCCCAAGTTTTTTTTTTTTAACAAGAGAAAATGATACAAATACAAAATAAAGATAAAAATAAAAATGCAAGTACAAAGGCCATGGTGTAAGTACTTTACCGCTCGATTCTCACAACTGTATGTCTCGATATCATAAACTTCTTGACTCTCATTGATAATATTCGCTCTGTACAATAGTCTTCAACTTGTAAAAATTCTGCTCCTTGTGTTGCTATACTTAAATCTGAAATCTGCTCATTTCTGTGTTGCTTGTAAACCTTAAACGTCTTCAACTTTCCTTCGAATTTGTGATGCTCCTCTTGTTGATGATGATGGTGTTTCTATGGACCTGTTGGTGTAGAGAGAGATAAAGTGGATGGTGCTAACTGCGAACAAGATTACAAGTGGTATGTAAGTTAGCAATTCGATGTCACCATTCATGATTGATAAAATAGCACTCAAGAGATCAAAATAGTGCTTCTATTGGTGGGAGGTTGGGTAGCTCACCATTCTACCCGGAGTTTACGTACGGTGACACACACTCTAAAAGCACAAATTTAGACAGGTACAAAGAATTGAAGGTCGGTGCCTCTCATGATGTAACATGGGTAGTCTCCACTATAGGGGATCACAAATCTAATACCGAATTCAGTCTGCACCTCATTTGCCACTGGGATGGTTAAATCCAACTTTAACTCTCATACAAGTAAGAAACCCGATCATGTTCTCTGTCATCTCTAAGTTCAGTCACTCTTATGAGAATCTCGATGTAATCTTAGCGACATGTATACTATGTGACTCTAAACTAACCACAAGTTGGAGTTTTCTTATTCACTATTTTACAAAAAAGTTGAAAATCATGAAAATTTACAATGCAAATGCAACCACTCCCCCACACTTAAACTTTACATTGTCCTCAATGTAAATTGAATCGTCCAAAGAAAGTCAAGGTGGGAAATCTACATGATAATGACAAGAAATCAGAAAAAAAAATAAAAAAAAACAAGACAAGACAAGAAAAACTAAAAACAAAACAAGAAATAAATACAAGACAAGAAATACTCATCCTATGGGTTGCCTCCCATTTAGCGCTTGGTTTAAAGTCGTCAGCCCGACTATCTCCTTGCTTTCTATGCCTCCTCCAGAGGGAGTGCATCCACAAATTAGCTCCTTCCACCACTTCGGAAGTGAAATTCTCATAATATGGTTTCAACCGGTGCCCATTAACTTTAAGTTCCTTGCCTGTAGCTATGCTACGAATTTCCACTGCACCATGAGAAAACACATTAGTAACAATAAAAGGTCCAATCCAACGTGACCTTAATTTACCCGGAAATAAATGCAAGCGAGAATTAAACAAAAGCACTTTCTGCCCAATGCAAAATTGTTTCCTAGAAATCATGTTATCATGAAATGCTTCGTTTTCTCCTTATAAATGCGTGAGCTTTCAAATGCATCATTGCGAAGCTCCTCTAGCTCTTGGAGTTGTAACTTCCTTTGCTTTCCAGCCCCATCCATCTCCATATTGCATTGCTTAATAGCCCAAAACGCCTTATGCTCAATTTCAACGGGTAAATGACAAGGTTTACCATACACAAGCCTAAAGGGAGACATCCCGATAGGTGTCTTGTATGCGGTTCTATAAGCCCACAAAGCATCATTAAGTCGCATGCTCCAATCTTTCCTTGTTGGTTCACCGTCTTCTCTAGAATGGATTTCACCTCCCGGTTAGAAACCTCGGCTTGTCCATTTGTTTGGGGATGATAAGGTGTTGCAATCTTGTGCGACACATTGTACTTCTTCAACAAGCTTTGTAAGATCCTGTTTTGAAGTGAGAACCCCCATCGCTAATTATGGCTCTTGGAATTCCAAACCTTGCAAAGATATTAGCTTGCACAAAATCTGAAACCACTTTAGAATCATTAGTCGGGGTGGCCTTAGCTTCCACCCATTTGGAACATAATCACAACAAGTAAGATATAAAAATTCTCATGAGAGTTGACAAAAGGACCCATAAAATCAATACCCCATACATCAAAAACTTCAATAAATTGAATAAAAGTTTGTGGCATTTTATTTCGGGCACTTAGATTGCCTGTTCTTTGACACCTATCACAAGTTGTACAAAATGTATATGCATCTTTAAACAAGGTTGGCCAATAGAAACCGCTTTCAAGTACCTTGTAAGCGGTTCTCTTACTCCCAAAATGTCCTCCGCAAGCATAGGAGTGACAAAAAGACAAGATAGAATTAAATTCAGATTCGGGAACGCACCTTCGTAACACTTGGTCACTACCTTGTTTCCATAAGTATGGATCATCCCATATGTATTGGTTCCCTAACCTCTTAATTTTGTCCCTCTCAGCACGAGACAAGTTCTTTGGGATTTGTTTAGACACCAAGTAGTTCACAATGTCAGCATACCATGGTTCTTCGAAGGCAATTGAGAATAGTTGCTCATCCGGGAAACTTTCACGCAATGGGATAGCTTCCTTGTCCACATCAAGACGGCTCAAATGATCCGCAACGGTGTTCTCAATTCCTTTCTTGTCCTTGATTTCAATATCAAACTCTTGCAAGAGCAAAATCCATCGTATGATCGGTTTCGCCTCTTTTTTCATAAGCAAGTACCTAAGCGCTGCATGATCAGAAAAGACAACAACTTTTGTACCAATTAGATAAGAGCGAAACTTTTCCAAAGCAAAAAAAATGGCTAACAACTCTTTTTCAGTGGTTATGTAGTTTTGTTGGGCCTCATTTAACGTTCTAGAAGCATAATAAATAGCATGAGGTATCTTCCCCACACGTTTCCCAAGCACCGCACCAACCGCATAATCACTTGCATCACACATGAGCTCAAAAGGCTTGCTCCAATCCGGTGGTTTAATGATAGGGGCTGAAATCAAAAGTTCTTTCAAACGATTGAATGCCGCCATACACTTTTCATCAAAGTTAAAAACCACATCTTTTTGCAGTAAGTTGCAAAGTGGTGATGCTATCTTGGAAAAGTCTTTGATAAACCTACGATAAAAACCTGCATGACCAAGAAAAGAGCCTATCTCCCTCACCGTAGTGGGAGGGGTTAGAGCACGAATAAGGTCTATTTTAGATTTATCGACTTCCAAGCCTTTAGAAGATATTATATGGCCTAAAACTATGCAATGAGTTACCATGAAATGGCACTTCTCCCAATTTAGCACAAGATTTGTTTCAACACATCGTTCAAGGATTAATGACAAGTTGTGAAAGCAAAGGTCAAATGAATCACCAAAGACACTAAAGTCATCCATAAACACTTCGATTATGTTTTCAACATATTCTGAGAAGATACTTACCATACACCTTTGAAAGGTAGCTGGAGCATTGCACAAGCCAAAAGGCATCCTTCTATAAGCAAAAGTACCGAAAGGACAAGTGAAAGTGGTTTTCTCTTGATCCTCCGGCGCTATCATAATCTGATTGTAACCTGAGTAACCATCAAGGAAGCAATAAGAATGTCCAGCTAAACGTTCAAGCATTTGATCAATAAAAGGCAATGGAAAATGATCCTTCCTAGTGGTGGCATTCAATTTTCTGTAATCAATACAAAACCTCCAACCGGTTTGCACACGAGTTGGGACAAGTTCGTTCTTATCATTCTCCACCACCGTCACACCTGATTTCTTTGGTACTACTTGTACCGGGCTCACCCACTTGCTATCGTATATGGGGTAGATAACACCCACGTCCAAAAGCTTTAGTATCTCCTTTTTCACAACTTCCATCATGGGAGGGTTCAAACGACGTTGCGCATCCCTTGTAGGCTTTGCATCGTCCTCCAAACGAATTTTGTGCATACAAACGGCAGGGCTTATACCCTTGATATCGACAATTTTCCATCCTATGGCCGTCTTGTACTTCCTTAGCACCCTTAGAATTTTTTGCTCCTGTAATTCACTAAGCTTGTTAGAAACAATCACAGGTAAATCTTCCTTGTCACCCAAGTATAAGTACTTTAGGTGATCGGGAAGAGGTTTCAATTATAACTTTGGAGATTTAACAATGGAAGGTACAAGCTTTTCATCACTGCATGGTAAAGAAATAAAAGAGATATTATGAGTTTCCGGGAATCCTTGTAGTGAATTAAGATCACCAAGGGCTTCCTTGACTTCATTACCACACTCTACACCATTATCCATGGATGTAGTCAAAACGGTTTCCAAAACATCATCACTATTCAATTCAAACACTTGTTGTGCCAATGTATCCATAACATCAATGGAGAAACAAGAATGAACATCACTAGGATATCTCATCGTCTCGAAAATGTTGAAACGTATTGTTTCTCCATCAAACTCCATAGTTAGCGTTCCCTTGTCCACATCAATAATGGTTTTCGCCGTTTTCATGAAGGGACGCCCAAGTAGCAATGGAAGAGACGATTCTGGTGACTCTTCATTCATCTCTAACACGCAAAAGTCAGCTGGAAATACAAGTTGATTAACCTGCACAAGAACATCCTCAACAATACCCATTGGGTAAACATTAGAGCGATCGGCTAATTGCAATACATTTCCAGCCTTTTTAAGAGGACCTAACTCAAGTGAATTGTACATAGATGCAGGAATAAAATTAACGGATGCACCTAAATCCAACATAGCTTTGTTAAATGTGGTGTTACCAATTGTGACTGGAATGTCAAAGCTACCGGGATCCTTACATTTCAGTGGGAGTTTGTGTTGTAAGATTGCCGAAGCATTCTCCCCCACACTTAGCACTTCATTATCTTTGAGCCTTCGCTTATTGGTACACAAGTCCTTCAACACCTTCGCATACTTGGGAACTTGCTTGATCGCATCAATGAGTGGTATGCTCACATGAATCTTCTTTAAAACGTCTAAAATCTCCTTTTCTAGTTCCGCCTTCTTGGAACTTGCAAATCTGCGAGGGAAAGGTAAAGGAGGAACATAAGTAGAAACCGGAGTTTTAGAGTTAGGAATAGGTACCTCGGGTGTTTGGGGAATTTCATCCCTCTTTTCCTCCAAAACCGGCTCCTTTGGTGTTTCCACCTTGCCCGAATCAGTAACTTCGGGTTGCACAAGTTGTGTACCACTTCTCAACGTAATAGCATTGACACCCTCTTTTGGGTTGATAGGTTGAGAAGGGAGTTTCCCACTATTTTGTGCCTTCAACTTGTTAATATCAATTGCCATGGAGCCCATTTGTGTCTGCAACTCCTTGATAGCACTCTTAGTTTCTTGTTGACTTTCCTTAAACATGGTAGAAATTCCTTGCATAAAAGTTTGAAGCTTTGCATCGATATCGGAACCTTGATTTTGCATCGATTGTTGTGGTTGCTAAAATTGTTGTTGTTGCGGCTGGAATTGTGAGTTGTCGTGGTTGAAATCCACCCGAACGGTTGAATGTAGGTTGTTGAACCACGCCTTGCTTGTTTCAATAGCTAAAGTTGGGGTGATCTCTCCATCCCGGATTGTAAGTGTTGGAGTAGGGATCATACCGTCTTTGTTGATTTGGAAAGACCTCACTAGCTTGCTCCAACTCTTCACCATATGAAGGTAAAATAACTGCAGCCATCTTTTGCATCATTTGTTCCATGTTATCCATCCTTTGATCACTGTGTGATGATGAATCCGTAACTTCATGTACTCGCCTAACTATTGGTTCACCTCTTGTGTAGAATTGTTGCGAGTTTGCATCCATGCTTTCAATCAACTCGGTAGCTTGGGCCACCGTCTTGTTCACTAGTGTACCACCACCCGCTGCATCAAGAAGATATCTATCACTTGTTTGGAGACCTTCGTAGAAGTATTGTATTATCATCACGTCACTAAATTGGTGGTGTGGACAGCTTGCCACCAATCTCTTGTATTCATACAAAGATTCTCCTACGTGTTGCTTTATCCCACAAATGTCTTTGCGAATTTGAGTAGCCTTTGACGCAGGAAAATACCTCTCTAAAAAGAGTTTCTTCAACCCGTTCCATGTAGTGACACTTCCGGATGGTAAATAATACAACCATTCCTTAGCATTGTCCGCCAAAGAGAATGGAAAAGCTTTCAACATTGCTCCATCTGCATTAGTTTCCGGTGGAAGCATAGCCATGATAACGTTATGGAAATCCATGAGATGCTTGTTTGGATCTTCATTTGCCATGCCATGAAACTTCGGTAACTCTCTAATCAACCCCGGCTTGATCTCATAGGTTGAGTTTGTCTCAATACACCACCGTTGTGCATCAAGCCTATGAGAATCCAAGTCCTTGAGTGTACGATTTGCATCACCCATTGCTTCTTCTTCTTCTTCAACTAGTGGTTCTTCTACAAATGGAACCTCTTGTTCTTCTTCTAGTTGTAATTCTTCTTCCACTTCTAACTCTTGTTCTTCCGTCGTGTCTTGACTTGGTTGGAGTATTGTGCCTCTTCGAGAAGCTATCCCGCACCTTGGATAGTTCCAATCTTTAGAAGCCAGGGATTAGGTACCTGAAAACAATTCTCGCAAACAAGTGAGAAACAAGACAAGAAAACAAAAAGCAAATATGAAAGCAGAAATGATGATAAGAAACTAAAAACTTAGTAACAAGCCGTATGCCTCCCCGGCAGCGGCGCTAAAATTTGAACGGTTGTCAGCCGTGCAAATATAATTCACTTCCTCACTCAACTAGAAATAAATATAGTATGCGATAAGAAAAAGTTCGTTCCCACAAAGAGGCTTTTGTTGTTATCAATTTTCAGTTTCTTAGTAACCAAGGGGGGGTTTTGTTTTATCTAAATAAACAAAGCAATAAAATAATTTAATAATCAATAAGGAGAAGGTATTGGTCACGGGATAGTATCATTCACAAACATGTATTATCAATGATTAGAATTGAAATTTAATATCTCATCTATTAGAAGTCCTAGGATATCTTGATTGCAAGAGTATCCCGTTTATTTCCCGATTTTATCACAAATAACATTAAAAGATGCTAATGTGAAATCTACCTAGAAAGCAACCTAAAGTGTAAAAGCACAATTAAGTTTAACTTCCTACGAGCAATAAGTTCTATGAAATAAGACTAATCAATGCAAACAAAATGTGTAAAAGCACTAATTCGTTTTAACAAAGGTTATAATTCATAGGTGACTAGTAGGATGTATCACTACAAGCACTACCCACAATTATGCTACTTAAAATCAGGAACAAACAATTTTTTCGTATTGAAAACCCTAATCTAGCAATAGAGATGAAGACTAATCTAATTGATTCCGGACTCAACCAAACTAGCATTCAAATCATAAAAAAATATCAACCATGAATCATAAACAATAAAATATTGAGACAAAACTAATTCATTAATTTAAATAACATGCTTGAGAAATCAACTTTTATCCCATAACCAATAATTGAGTTTAGTTACTCATAATAATGGAGTTCATCATAATCATAATCATAAAATAATTGAAGAAGATGAAAAATAAAACGAAAGCATACCCTAGTTGTAGCTATCTCCAAAGCTCCAAGAATAATCCGTTCTCCCCAAAAGTTTTATAAAACTTGTCTTTTTGTAGCTTTTCTCCTTTCCAAAATTAGGTCAAGTCTTCAAAAGCCCAAAGTCCAATAGCAAGATGTCCACCAAGCCTATATGTGAGAAAAACCCATGTAGAAAATATGTCCAAAATCGTTGCCGGAAATCAGCCGGGAAGGTCGCCGGAAAACAGCTCAGATGACCGGCAAAGTCCGCCCGATTACCGGTCAACGAGTCGACTCGGTCAGACTCAGTGAGTCACATCGAGTCAGTCAGACGAGTCAGGTCTGAGTTGTCTGAGTCAGAGTCTAACTCAGCAGCTTACTAGACCTGGCCAAACTGTTGCACAGCCTGAGCTTGATGTTGCACAATGATTGTGCTTCACTGCAACCCAGCCAGCCAGAACTGCACCTTCACTTTCTTCTCTTCATTGCATCAGCTAAATGGTACCTATAACTTCTTTGTCCTGCATCTGTAGTTGCACCACTGCAAACCCCCCAACTCAAGCTACAGCATTGCAGATCCATGGCAGCAACAATGTCACAATCATTCCATATATCTCATCACCAGCACAACTCCCTTGTAATCTGCAGTATCACCAAGTACTCAGTTGTTCCATCTCAGGCCAATGATGCCTGCAATCCCCATCTGTAGCTAGAACCAGCATCAACTCAGTTCCAACATCTTGAAATCAATACAGTTCCTTGAAGCAGCAAACAACCCCTTGTTGTCATCTGCTTTGCACTTTGCCCTGCATTAGTAACCAATCCACCAACATCCTCAAGTACAGCCTCAACTGCAATTTCAGCTCAAACCCAGTAGCAGCAACATAAACAAAGCCTTCTTGCTTGCAATCACCAACACTTGCTCTTCCTGCAACTTCATGTGCCAACAGTTCAGCTCAAGATCATCAGACCCATCTTCAGTTACAGCACGGATTCACCTTAATAACCCTTCAGACCACAAACCCATCCTTAATTCATCATCATAATCTTCTTAACTGCAACAGCAACCACCAGATTCAATTTCTTCAGCTTTGCATCCTTCTCTGCAGCTGCAGACTCACTGCATTCTCAGCTCCTACAATCACCAGCTGTACCTATTCCACCCCATCTGACCAGAACCAACTGCATATGCAGCTGCAACTCACAATTTAACTTCTCCTCTATCTCTAGACACCACCGGTTCCAGCCAGGATATCAACTTCCTGTAACTTCATATTCTGCAACATCGGTGCACTCATAGCAGCAGCTTCACTTCCATCCATTTGCATTTGTAGATCCATTTTATGCATCACCAATTCAATTTCCTACACAAACTGCTCGCAATACCAACAGCAGCATCATCCTTGACTACTCTGCAGTCCACAACCATTTTATGCTTCAAAGTTACTCCATAATCCAGTTAGCACAACAACCTGCAATATATCAGCTCAACTCGGCTTCTCCTTGTAACCTTGTCATTTGAGCAACTCCAGTTCCTGCAATCAGTTCAAACTCTGAACTTCGTCTCCCGTTCTCCATCTCAGTCAAAACCCATGTTCCTTGTAACTCCATAATCTCCAAGACTGAGAGCAGCCACCACCAGCTTTGCAATTGCACTCAACTGCAACTTCATATTCAGATCACTGCACAGATCGTAGCTTACTTTCTCCCACTGCACCACCAGATTCACCTGTAAAATCCTAGGCATACATCTAAGCAGCAACAACAACTCAGAGACATTCTCAGATCAATTCCACCTGCAGTTCAATGAAACCACAGACAGAACCCCTTCCTCGTTTCCTCGTCATCAGAACTTCAGCTGCAGCCTGAGCTTACTAGCAGCATCAATTGCAGTTCATAACTCAAGTCATACTACCATTTCCATTGCATCTCAGTATAGCCAACAACACTGCACTATCTGACCCATTGAATCATTATCTCAGCCTACACTGCTTCATATCAACACCATTTCATTCTCATGAGCGGCACCAGCCCATGCCAACATAGAATTTCAGTTTCATTGCTTCAATCTGACCTGTACCAACAATTCATACCCATTCTATAGCTTTCACAGCTCCACAACCAATCAATCTATTCATTTTCTTGACCTAATTACCAGCAGCAAATAGCCATGACAATCATCATGTCGCGGCAGTAAAAGCACCTCCAACTTCCTTGCAGTTCAATCCTAGCGTACACCTAATGTTGTTCCAGTTCAATCCACAAACTGCAATACCACTTCCATTTCTCTTGCTTCTCCATTACATCTCTCATATCAACTCGGTCTAGGTCCACCAATGCTTCATCTCAGCTGCACTTGAACTGCATCATCTGCAGCTTTAACAGTTCATTGCTCATCTCAGGTCCCCTGCAAAACACCAACAGCATCACCATTCTCTGATGAAATCTCCCTAAATTTCACACAAATTCACCAGTTCAACCACCAATCTGAACTCCACCATGTTCACTAGCTCTGGCAGCAACACTGCAACCAATGAATTTCATCCTCAACAGCAGATCAATCTCAACTGAACTTATTATTCTCTTCATTCTCAGCTTCAGTCGACAGCAGCAACACTTTTACCTTGATGTAAACTTGAATCTGAGACATACCCATGTTTCTAATTCATCTCAAAACCCCTTTCTCTTCGGATTCATTCTCGATTTCTCTCATATCTCAACTTCAGGTTCAGAATCACAAAACCCTAATTTCATATTCTCAAACTCAGAATTTCTTTCTGTTCTTCATCCTCCCAGCAGAGCTTAAATTCACATTCTCATCTCCTTGAATTCGATCCAGATGCTTACCACTTGCCACCAATTTCTCAGACAGCAGCCGCACCATTTTATCTCTCTGAATTTCAGGTGGAGTAAAAGAAAGCTAATGATAAAAAGAAATGAATCTTCTCTTAAATTTAGGTTGTGTGTAGGAGAAGGGATTCATATTGACACCCCACTTTAGTGGTTAAGGGGTAACCAACTCACACATGGCCTGTTGGTCTCAGATAACCGACACCCTAGTTCTCTGTTCGACTATCAGTTATGGGAAACTGACAGTTCATTTTCCACCTCTTCCTTGTGGAACCTAGTCTGCTCCGAGTATGTCTCGCCTGTGAATCAACCTTTTTGGCCTTTACGCTCCACATGGACGTTTTCTCCTTCTTTTGCTCCAGATGACTCCACAGTACCTAAATACTCAAAAGTAAACATAAGAGATGCAATTCACAAGGATAATAGCAAAGAAAGCATAAATACTATATATAAAATTAGGTGTTTTACAACACCTATCACTAATTCATCCAACCATGGTGGTAAAGTTAGATGGTCGTGATCAATTTTAGGTTTTTAGTGGACTTTTCTGCGACCCTCAATTCTCCACGCTGACCCTACTTCGGAAAATCGTATATTGTAATCTGGTCAGGTTAGGGAAGAGTCGGTCATGTAGGTAGGAAGAAGGTTCGTCGGTGTACATGACAAGCTTTGTCCAACTGGTCATGGGATAATCTACGCCGTCCAACCATGCTGGTGAAGTTGGACGGTCGTGATGAATTTGAGACTGCTGTAAGCGGTCTTGTGCGCACGAGCTTTTCCAAGCTGCTCCACACCAGTCTGGATATCCCATTCTGGTCCGGCGTTTGGTGATTATTTTGTCAAGCGTGACTTTGCACCTATGTGGCCGACTTGTGTGGTCGTGATTGTTTCTGAGACTGATATGGTTCAAATGGACGAGTAAAAATTAGTATGGGTGAAATGGACACCAAAAAAATAGCAAGGATGAAACTGGATTCATCCTGACTTAAACTTAAAAAATAGCAAGGATGAAACTGGATGCACCCTTATGTAAATTAAAAATAAAAAAAATATTTGAAAATGGTAGGATGAAACTGTTTACATCCTTGCTATTTTTACATTTTTGTCCATTTAAACAGTATCAAAATCTAAATGTTCTTTTCACCCGGGAATTGTTGATTTTGGTTTTTTTAACTAATTTTGTGCTGCATTTTCTGGATCTGCATAAAATCAAAAATAATAATTAGTATCCCAAGTAACTGTATCAAGTTCTTGAGGTTTACCAATACCCATCATAATGGCATTCTGAATAAGTTTAGGGCTAATTAAACGTGTAGAGAAGAAAACTGAAGCATTGGGTTAGATAGAACATAATCAGAATTGTTGTGTTAGATTAAAGAGAATTGATTATGAACGGTATTTTCCAAAACGCCGTGATTACTCTGAACGTCGTGGATAGAGTGTTGAATAGGTGTGCATGGTCTAGAGACATGAACCTTAACCAAACACCATAAATGACTATTAATGGTATTGATTAGGCTCTATAAAAATAGTTTATAAGAAGACCACCGTTATGAGAAAATATTAAACCAGAAAAGGGAAAATAGAAAATTAGGGAGAAAAGTGTGAAAAATGGAAAACAATGGTTCTTCTGTTCCGGAACCCACACCCACATCTGATTCTTATAACCTAGCAAAAAGTATCGCAGTGTCATTGAGTGATCAAGAACCTGAGAGGTTAAAGAATGTACTGCAGATTGATTTGGATAGTGAGAGGCGGGGAAGAAAAGGAATCGGGAAAAAAATGTTGTTGAATTCTCCGTTTGGAGGGAGAAGAGATTATCAAGGATAGAGCGAAAATGAAAAGAGAGGTTGGATCGGCAAAACTTGAAGAGCTAGGTATGGCAGTGCAACTGAGAATCATTCAGAGAACTCAGAGAACGGATATGAGTACTTTGTAGAAGAGGTTGATTCAAGTGAAGAAGATTTTGATGTTGCTGAAGAGGAGAAGATGTCAAAGTATTTTATGGATTAACTCTATAAAAGATACGAGGATGAAAAGATAAATCCTGCAATATTTGCCAGAACCATGCATGAGGGTGAAGAGACTAAAGAAGATGATGATGAAATCTTGAGGATGAGAATGATGAGGGAACTGGGAGCAGTGAGAGTGACTCTGGCGATTCAAAAGATTCTGGGTATGAATCTTCTGCATCATCTGGAAGTGATTACAGTGCCTAATATGAAGAAGAAGACTGCGATAGCAACGATGAAGAGGATTAAAAAAGTTCTTCTCTGGGGTATCAGTAGGAACTAAGGTAATAGGCTTTAAACAAAGCTTAAAAATTATTTACAAGTTCCTTTAAACAGATCATGCTAGTACTTTCTTCTAGTCCTCTTGATTTTATTGTTATCGATGCTTGTCCTGTCTTTGTATAATATTTTTTGGCCGGTGTGATCAGTTAGTGTATTTTGCCAATTTTTGTTGTTAATAGAAGCTATTGGCAATAGTTAAGTAAGAACAATCTCTAGTGATTTTTTTATGAAGGAATGTTTGAGAGTAATGACTCTCTTTAAGTGTCTTAGACTGAGAATCCTTGGAGCTGTTAGCAAGGATTTTTAGATGGTTGGAAGAAACCTGTAATTAGTACTCTTGTTTTTAGTTTGAAACTGACGCTGAAAAATATGAACTCTTGTTAACGTGGTTGATCTTTTAATGTTGAAATTACTAATTTCACAAACAAAATTGAAATAACTAAGAGCATATTTGTATATGTAAACTGATAGATTAATGATTGCTAGGAAAAAAATACTGAAGATTAATAAAGGCTTGATTACAAACACGAAGAACACAAGACTGCTTTATTTAGATTCCGTACGTTTTAAGAGAGAAGAGAGCTTCTATGGGGTCTCTCTTTGGATTTGTGATTTTCCCACACTATCTATTTGAAATTCTAATATTCATAGGGATTTCATTGATGTGTCGGATATTATATCCATTCATTTTCACCACTGTAACCGCATGTTATTTGACGAGAATGAGTTATGAAACTAAAAAATGATACCTTTTTAAGTTTGAAAACTTTCCTAAGCATATCATGTCCCCTGTACGTTTCGTTTTTTAGATGCAAACTCTGAATTTAATATGTATCAAAACGATAGTAATAAGCTTAGTTTTACCAAGTTCTGGTTATATATTGGAATGTCTCTTTGGTAAGTTATGTTTTCTCTAGGTATATATGTGTTGCTTACAATTTCGTCAGAAATGTAAAAGAAAATTTTAACATTTGTATTGTACGAATTGTCATTGTAAAATTTAGGTTTTATCTTTTACCAAATTCGTAAATCCGCCCGCACCTACACGGTTCATTATGCGAACATTATACCGCCTGATAATGGACTAGACACGAGTATATTTTTAAAACAGGTCATTTGGATGGGCTAATCGCGAGTGATACCAAATCCGCATCCACCCATTCGTTGCTTACCCCTAGGTTTGTACGACCATGAGTACGGTATTTGTAATACAACTCACCCCATCTTGTCCATTTTAATGAATGGAGGAGGGCAGATCCTACCCAATTGATAGCCCTATGTTAGAGTAATACAAGCTGTAAAATGTAAGAAACTTCACATTCATTAAGGGTATGGGTGAGCATTTGGATCAGATCAGTGGATCCAAACCGCCTTACATGTTTTTTTTTCCGTTGTTTTTCTTTTTCTGGCAGGTGGGTGTCCGAACTATACATTAATGTAAAGGATGCAAGTGTAATTTTTGGGATCCAACAGATTTTGGTTTGGATACGAGTGCTGTCTAAAAAATTTGTTGGATACCCCATACCCGTTACAATGAGGATATATATGGCATTTTTGTAAGATATGAGACTATAGTTATAAATGATTAACATATATTCCTTTATCTCTTCGCATTCATTTCCATTTGCATTTTGAGGGCTTGAACGGGAGGCGGAGAGAAAACAAATATAACATCATTATTTGTAAAAATGGTTTGTTATTTGCATTGTTATTGTGGTTATGACATGCAATACTTATAAATTTATTTCGGCAGAGTTCAAGTGCTCATTTGTCATTACTTAACTTTTTTTTCAATTTCTCGCTCAATTGTTATTTGAGAGTCTTATCACGTTTAGATGATATGTTATAAAGGAATTCATTTGATCATCCACATCCAATCCATCCACCTCATCCGTTAGTAAATTTGGATGTCAAATGATAAATTCATCATGTATTGGATTAGATAGAGATGAGCCTAAAACCAATCCAATCCGGACCCATGCTTACCCCTAAGTCTAAGAGACTAGATAAGATTATCGCCTGAAATAGTGAATAGTTAACAATTCCTGAAAAAGTGATCGCATAAGCAAATATGGTCATGCCATGGAGACTCATTCTATAAAGTGGTACTGTTAAAACCCAAACAAGGCCCAGTTAAATCACTCTCGGCCCATGTCAAACCAGTCACCATCTTTATGATCCTTAAGTTTCATTTTCACCAGAACTCATTTCATGCCTCTGGGAGGTTGAGAATTGAAAGAAGAGTAGCAGATGAAAGATCTAGATAAGGAAAAAGGAAAAGAAGAAACATGTATTCATTAATAATGGGAGTGAAATAGCATCCTTACAACTGCCCATGTCGCCTTTTGGAGCAAATAGATCAAAGTATTGTGTGCCCAGCATTGAGATTTGTTGTTACACCAACAAGAAGGTTAGTACACTAATCAGAAAGTACCAGCTCTTGATATTTGTGGACCCAAAGATGATACCATGTCAACTACTATGTTATAATTCAAGTCAATTTCTTCAAGACAGATTCTCCTGATCCATTGAGGGACTATTTTTTGTTTTAGCTGCAAAATCAAACAAGCCAAAGTATTTATATCAAATAATTTGAATATGTTAAACGAGCCAGGAAAAGAAAGGGTATAAGATAGTGCAAGTACCAGGACTTAAAATTGTTGTTATGCGTTTTGTTATGGATTGCACTGATGTTGCGATAGATTCTGAACCTGGTTCACCAACATGAACAAGTATGATCAGCGCATATTAAGAGTAAGAGCATGATAAAAGAAGTCAGCTCGCTTATAAGAGAAGAGATAAGTGTATTCACCTTGGATGTTCATGTTCTGCTGACAAAGAAAATCTCTCACACTTAACGGTAATTCGGATATGGATTGGTTTTCATCCAAGCTTGAATTCCCATATTCATGTATTGTTCTGGAACATTCATAAAAGTTAGAAGTGAGAACTACTAATATCAGTAACAAAATAACAAAGTACGAGTCAAGAGAATGGTACCCTGAAGAGAAGTCAGTAGAAAGTCCCGTTCCCTCACAGTTATAATCAATATCAACTAGAAGTTCAGAGAGGGAGAAATCTGCACCAAAAATGTCAAAATTAGGGACATCCATATCGAACATATCCCCTTCTCCATCAGTCCCAGATGTAGACACCTCGGCTGTACTGGGTTCTAAGCTTGTTGTAACATTAGCAGAATCAAAATCTAATCTCCCTTTTACATGTTCTCTCTTGCTTAGCCTTTTTAGAGGTGTTTTATTGGGCGATGAAGAAATGTAATGGCTTTTTCTCTCCACTGAATAATAAGATACATGTTTGAAAGGGCTCGCATGAACTTTTTCTGAGGAATTTAAAGAACACTTTCTTGGGGTAATTTCTTGAGGACTACTAGTGGTGGACTTAATAAGGGAGGCACCCTCTGATGGAGAAATGGATTTATCAGTTTGAGTGACGAATGCTTGTGGAGGTGTCTTTGGACCTGTTGAATCCTTTGTGGGAGAAGTTGAAGGCTGGTTGAACAAGCTCTTTGCAACAGAAGACCCTTGAATTTGAGTCGGTCCATTAGGGAAACGGTAAACAGTCGTCGTAGATTGAACAGCAGAAACTTGTTGCTGCTGAGTTTGTTCTTGAGGACTACACGCCTGAACTTTTTCTGGTGGACTAGACGACTTGCGTGCTTGCATTTGTTTCCTAGGACCTGCAGGAAGTTCAGGTGTAAACAATCAAAACCAGCTAACACAACATTGCAGATTCAAGGGTTTGCTTATATTAGTACATACAAGTGCTTACAGACCAAACTCATTACCTCTCACTGGTGTAAGCTTTTTGGGAGCTGAATTGCAAGGTCTCTTAGCAATTGGATGGTCATCAGGCGCCTTTCTAGAGCATCTTCTTTTGTTTCCGGACGTAATGCTGCTGATTGTTGGAGTTGGGATGGCAGTAATTTCATTTGTGGAATTGGTTAGCAATGGATTACAGTTCATTGTAGGGGTCTTGTAAATGGAGTTGCCTGTAATAATGAAAAAACATCAACACATCGTTTCCTTCACCCTAAAATCATTCACAACCACGTATTCATTTCACATTCGTACTCAACACAATGTTAAAACAAGACATCTTCAATGCAATAACACTACTGCACTTAGAGATAACATTGACCTAATTTTGCCCAAATTAGGATCTAAACATTGTTCGCTACAAAATTAAATCTAGTTTATTGCTAAAGGGTTTACTTACACAAATTAACAACTAAAATTAACATATACTTCTATTAAATCTTGTCATAAACAAACCAAAATGTGAGATACATCTAGGGTTTGAAGAATACCTGTTGTTGGTTGAGTATTAGGGTTTAATTGAGAAATTAAACCCGTCGAATCTGTAGCAGACATCAAAGAAGGAGTAGAAATACTTCCATTGTTGTTGTTATAAGCTTGCATAACATCCTTCATACCTTGTAATAAAACCTCAACCCTGAATTTCTCCTGTTCCACCATACACTTCTCATGATCTACCATTACTTTTTGTTCTTTCAAACAAATATACTCATCTAAAATTGCCTCTAAACTCAATAAACTCTTCGGCGCCTGCAAAATTAACAATAAAATTAAACAAAAATCAGATCTCATTTACAAATCGAAAGTAAAAAAGAAAAACAGATCTGATACAGAAAGGAAAAAAAAACCAACAAAACTAGTGTACCTCTCGAGATTGGGTTTTGGCAAGGAAAGCAGAAGCTTCGGTTCTGAAAACGGAACGGGTTTCGCTGAAATTGTTTTCGATGAGATATTGATCTACTATGAATGCTACTTGTATCGGTGTTACTTTACCTTTCCCCACCTTCTTTGGCTTTGTTTGTTTAACCATTGTAGATCAGAAAGAAAGATTCAGGAGGAAGTGAGAGAGATGATGAAGGGGGAGGGAGAATTGGGAGGGAAATCAGAAATGGGTATTTAACAAAGAGGACAGAGGGAGATTTTAGAGCGGGAATTTTGAGCTCTCAGGTGAATAAAACATTTGAGGGCGCGGGAGTTGTTAGTGGGACCCACTAAATCCAAAATTTACGTTTGCCGCTTCTGTTTTTGAAAATTTCTGAAATGTGGACCGCCAAAAATATGTGCTATGCCTTCAATCATGTGGTCCATGGTCCTTGGTTGACCTAGTAAATGTTAAAAGGATACTGCCTATTCCCAAACGGGGCTTTAGGTTGAGGCCCAAAAAAAAACTCCTATAACGGGCAAAAGAAATGTTTTTCCATACCCAAAATTGAACAAAACATAATTAGGGATAGGGATATTTTGATGGTTGCTACTCGGTAACTCTTCAAATTGTTCATAGAGCACGGCTGAAAATTTTAACATGGTTGAATTTTCAGAAAACCAACATGATGACGAAAATTAAAAGTTCTTAGCCAATGTGCAAAATCAAATTAGAAGTTGGAGTCGAAAATTTATTATTGCGGAAGATGAATGCATTTGCAGGTATTATGTTTGTTTACTGATCATCCTATCACTGGTGGTGCATTCCATGCCCAATCACTTTGGCAAAACATATTTGAGAGATTTCAAGAAGTATTAATGAACCTCAACAATCGTGATGTCCACGGAAACGATTTCCAATTTGGAAGTTGTTTTGAAATATTAAGAGTGTTGCCCTGAAATAATGCGATATGTATGTTTTAATTTCTTACTGGTCAACTTAAGTCTTAAATATTAAGTTTTAATATTTGTCTTAATTTATTAGCTAAAATTAAAATGTGTCTCTAATTAAAATGTAAGACTGAATTAAGAATAGAATGTAAGCTTAATTTTCAACAATACGAGTCAAATTTTCAAATTCATTAAACTTCGAACTAATCATTAATAATCATATTACAAGATATAAGACTAGACAATAAGTTTTTAAAATATAGAACTTTAAAAATAAAATTCTTGGACAACGTTCTTCATCTTGTTTATCTTCTTCATTTCACATAACTTCCAATCAATGCGCCGATGAACTGAGTTTCCTTTGTTTATCTTTTTCTTTTCCTTGAAATTTGTTTTCCCTTGATTTTCATTGCGTTGAATTTTTCTTTGTCTTTTCTTAGATGCAAGTTTAAGTTGGCTAATATCTAAAACTTGAATACTTCTTTGTTTTTTACTTATTTCTTTATAACTATCATATATCTTCTTGACAACACCTTCAAGTACTACTTCAGAAAAGTCAAGCTATGTTTGCGAATCAAGTTGGGTTTGAAACTCTGCCATTTGAGAAATTTTGAAAAACCTTTATATTAGGAAGAGAAAGATAAAGAAAAATTTTGGTGTACACAATTGATTTGAAAATTAACTATTTACATGCAAGAAATAACTAGTCGTTGGCACTAGTCACTAAAGCGAGCGATATTATCATTATATCTAGCGATAAAGTCTTGGTCGCCGGTGCTATTGACAATATCACTCGCTAGGAATTTCATCACTTCACTCTTTTACTATAGTAGCACAACTCATTTGCCATGCAACCTGGTATGTCATATAGAAAAAATTTCCATGGTGCGTAGGAATAGGCCTTACTCACTCCTTAAAACACCGTTGAAGCAACACGGAAAATGATATTAAAATTACATCACAAGTTTGAAAAGCTCAAATTTTCCTTTATCTCGGAATATGACTGAAGGAGTGATAATTTTTTATTTCATATCGCATGCCAAGATAAGATAACTTACAAGTTACAACTGATCTTGTACGACCTAATTCAAAGAAGAATATCAGTGGTGGCGGGAAATTTTATTTATAAGCCTCTGATTACAGTTGTGGATGATAAGGAATTTTTTTTTCATGTACTTGTTATGTAAATATCTTTGAAAGCTTTTCAACGAGAACAAATTTATAAAACTTTATTAGATACTTTTTTGAAATAAAGATGATTGAAAAATTGAGAAGAATGAGAAAAAAAATTTATTATAATGTGTACATAATACAAAGGTTTAGTGCTTTGTTCATGGAGTTGGGATGCTTGGTTACCAAGTAATACGATCCCACTAAAATGGTCATTTATATGATAAACATTAGTTTATAACATTCCCCTCGATTATCATTGTATTTAAGTTAGTAAATTTCCCCGTTGAAACCTTGTCAAGAAAATCCGAAGGTACAAAATCTGGCTGAAAGGAAAAAAGTAAAATTGTGAGAAAATTTAGAATATAGTTTGTTAGAAAACTGCTCGTTCGAAATCGCAAGTGTTGTTATCTCAAGC
Organism: Papaver somniferum; assembly: GCF_003573695.1. Taxonomy (NCBI): domain Eukaryota; kingdom Viridiplantae; phylum Streptophyta; class Magnoliopsida; order Ranunculales; family Papaveraceae; genus Papaver; species Papaver somniferum. The sequence goes on from NC_039366.1 coordinate 128,501,852, forward strand.
TTGTTTGTCAAGTTTAGCTGATCAAAACTATGGTCTTGATTTCTAGTCTACTTACAGCTATATCTCGTATTATGATAGAATGTGTTAGAGCACTGCTCGGTCGAACTCGCAAGCGTTGTTATCTCAAGCTTTTTGTCAAGTTTAGTTTTCAAAACTATAAGTCTTGATTTCTAGTCTACTTATAGCTAAGTCTCGGATTAGGATAGAACGTGTAGTTGAGCATAGAATTCACGGCGTTCGTCGATTGAAGACGAAGAACTACCAAGGGGATCTTGTGGAACTTCATCAACAAAAGGTTTGTGGAGACTTGAACTCATCTATCACTCAAAATTCTATCTACTTTATCTCTTATTTGACACAAAACTCGTATAGCTATATACACTTCGATTATACACATTTGATATTTCGAGCTGAGTTTAACTCGCTTACATATTTATCGAAATATGTGTTGGTAAGCTTTCGCGTTAACCAAGTTCATCTTATTTTCTTGACGAAAGTCAAAAGATGATCATGTGAAAATCGCCCGGTAACATCTTGCATGATTTGTGTGAGACATTCATTTGATCTAGACTCAGAATATTTCGTATTGATCATTCGATCACTTGAAAATTGCTTTGAAGCTAATAGTTTGTGTGAGGCAGCTATTGTCGTCTTCCGAGAATGTTTCAATGATTGAAATGGGAGTTTAGAACAAATAACCATGATTGGATATAGCAAAGTATGCGTACTTGTATGCTAACTATTGTAAGTTATTCCAGGTCTGAAAACCATGGTACGCATACCCATATGCGTACTGATTGGTTTAGTAGAGGTCCGTGAACTAAGTACGCATACCGGTACGCGTACTGGCGTGAGGTTCAAGTTTTGGGACTTTGCTGAGTTTGGTGGTATGCGTACCCGTCCGCGTACTGGCGAACCCAAACTTAGTCCTGCCACTTAGGTATGCGTACCCGTTTGCATACTTGAGTGGGTTATGTTCTAAAATCGGTTTGTTCATGAACTAATACATTTACATAATAAGGAAAGCAATCTTTTGTAAACCGTGACTATAATGTTCATGAATTGATTCGAGCGAATCAAAATCGATTTTGCTTCAATTGTGTCTTGTATAGTTCTATGAGAATATAAACAATTGAACAACTCTAGAACTAGCTTCATTTGATTCATTTGAACTAGTTATGGTTAAGATGAATAATGTTGATATGAAAGTGTTCATATGGCTAACTTCGGTTAACTATTGTTGAGCCAACAAAGGTGTACACGTTTAGGTACGGTTATTCATATCTAAATTAAGTCACTTTTCATTTGTATGTAATAAGCTAAGATCGATCTAACGGTTGAAAGATATTAACTTGAGTCTAATCAGGTTTTCATCTAATGATGAATATTGAATGCTTTGTTACCAAGGTAACATTGATTGACCCCTGATTTGAAGACTATATAAAGGAGAACTCTAGCAACTGGGAAACCTAATCCCCACACCTCTTGTGTGATACTAGTTGCGACTAAAGTCGATTCTCCTCTAACCTTAGGTTTTTCTAAAACCCTGTAGGTTAACGACTTGAAGACTTCATTGGGATTTTGAAGTCAGACCCAACTATTTTCTCTGTAGTTGCGTGTTCTGATCTTGTTGTTTTCTATCGTGATTGAGTACTATCTTCTTTAAGATTTTCTCGAGATTTAATCTCTGATAGGCAAGATAAAAAGTAGTCACAAACATCTTCGTATCATCGTTTGTCATTCCACAATATCTTTTTTCGCTATCATACGATTAAGATTATTGTGAGTTGATTGATATTTCTAGGTTGTTCTTCGGGAATATAAGTCCGGCATATCAATTGGTTCATGTTCACCTTGATTTATCAAAAGACGGAACAAAACTCATAGGTATATCTGCGGGAGACAGATTTATCTATTCAAGGGACTTTTCTGTGTGAGACAGATTGGTTTATAAAGTCTTCGACTTTGGGTCGTAGCAACTCTTAGTTGTGGGTGAGATCAGCTAAGGGAATCAAGTGCGTAGAGTCCTGCTGGGATTTAGAAACGTAAGGAGCGCAACTGTACCTTGATCAGTGTGATATTGGTTAGGCCTCAACTACATTCCAGTCAGAAGTTAACTTGGAGTAGGCTGGTGTCTGTAGCGGCTTAATACAGTGTGTATTCAATCTGGACTAGGTCCCGGGGCTTTTCTGCATTTGCGGTTTCCTCGTTAAAAAAACTTCCGGTGTCTGTGTTATTTGTTTTTCGCATTATATTTGTTTATATAATTGAAATATCACAGGTTGTGCGTAAGTTCAATTAATTTTGAATCAAACCTTTGGTTGTTGATTAAATTGATTGACACTTGGATATTGGTTTTTGATACCGTCCAAGTAATTTTTTATATTCAATCGATCTCGCAAATTCCTATTTGTTTGATTGCAGATTGAATTGAGAAATTGAGATATAACTCTTTGATATACTTCTCTTAAGATTGAGTCTGACTATCTAGTTGATTCTCTTGAAAGTATATTAGAGTTAGTCCATACAGATTGCTAAGAAAAATATTGGGTGTGGTTGTTAGACCTCCGCTTTTTCAATTGGTATCAGAGCAGTAAAACACGTTTAAGACTTTATAAGTCTGTGTTTGTAGCGATCTGACTCTATGGACATAAGTCATATCTCTATATACGTACCGCCAATTTTCGATGGCTCGAGTTACTTATGGTGGAAAATTGCTATGCGTGCCTTTCTTCAAGCGAGTGATTTTCAATCATGGATTTATGTTGTTAATGGCTATTTTCCTCCGGTTGTTACAGTAGGCGATGTAACTGTTCCAAAGGATATCGGTAATTATGATGTTGTCGAGATTCTTGCTACAAAGCAAAATTCTGACGGATTGAATGCAATCATCCATGCCATTATCCCAAATCTTCAGCACCATGTGACTACATGCACTCGGTCTAAAGATGCGTGGGATATATTATAAACCGTATTTGAGAGGAATACTTGTGAGAAAGAATCTAGGCTTCAAAACCTAAATTCTGATTGGGGAAAACCTTCGTATGGCAGACGAAGATCCAGTTGATGACTTTAATCACAAAGTGTCTGAAATTGTTAATTCATCTTTTGCGTTGGGTAAGACTATTCCTGAAAAGGACACTGTGATGAAAATTATGATCATTTCCATCTAGATACGATTCTAAGAAACATGTCATCGTAGAAGGAAATAACCTTGATACGCTTTCCAAAAATACTCTTGTTGGAAAGTTAAAAATACTTGATCTTGATCAAAACACGGTCAGAACATTTGCGTTCCAACACAAGCGAATCTTCTAACTTTTCTTGGGCTGATGAATGTTGTTCCTATCATGTTAATCTTGATAAATCACTGATTACACAAAAGATCAAGGATATTAAGAATAAGCAAAAGATGTGATAAAGGTGTCTCTCTAGTTAATGCTTCAGATGATTCAATACAAGAAAAGTCATCCCAGGTTGTCAAAATCTTGCATACTTCCGATGTATGTAATGAACTTTCAGCTCTCGCGGCAGAAACTTCTTCCTACTCAAATTCTGATTCAGAGTTTGAGTCTGACACTGAGATTTTTGAATTCTTGGATAAGTGTGAATAATTTCACCAAGAAAATCTCCAACTAAAGGCTTCGTTGGAGAAACTTGAATCATCACTTTAGGTGAAAAATCTTGAGATAGATTGTCTTAATGATGAATTCACCAGGACCCTGTCTCAAAAGGAAAAAGAGATTTATACCCTTAAGTGTGACTTATAAAGGTTGTCTGGAAGTTTTGACAAAACCTCAACAATGTTATTCGGTCAGAAAACTTTTGGAAACACAAATAGTTTAGGGTTCAAAAGCAAAACTGTGAGCACAAACAACTCATTTGTTCCAGCCGGTTTTGGAATAATTAATGATGAATGTTGTGATAAACAGGAGGCAAATAAGCAAGACAATAAATCTTCCTTGATTTGTTCGTTTTGTGGAAATGCAAATCATGTCCAAAATAAGTGTTGGAAATTCAAGAGGAATAACAAAAGGATTTCCAAACTTCAAAATGACATGCAAAGAATAAATCTGGTCGTGGGTAATCAACAGAATACTCCTGAAGACAAGAAGAAATCCAAAAGAACCAGATTCATACGAGGTAAGAAGTTTGTTTATACAACAAATCTTGATAAGTCACTATGTGATAAAATATGTGAGCATTCGGCTCGCTGCGTCACTATCTAATACTAATGATGTCTGCATCCTCATCTTTAACTTGAGAAAATGAGGACTGCATCAAGGTTGCTCAAGTTTTGTATTATTATTAATTTCTTATTTTATATTTGTGTTAAGAAAATATCTTCTTATTAAAATATCTTGTTCGAAGTTCTTCTAGGGTTCAGATGTCCATAGATCTATTTATATTCATTTGTGATCAAAATGCCCTTCACTTCTCTTATCTTTGAAAGATATAGTTTCAAGGCTCTTGTAACTAGAGGTATCACAAAAAGGAATGCAGTTGAAGCAGTTAATGTGTATCTTTGTGAAGGAATCATTTCCTCAAGGAAGAAGAAGGTGAGATCCACAAATGATGAAGAAGGTTCTTCCTCTAACTGCCTCTTGTCTGTTTGTCATTTTGATGATAACTTTAGAGGATTGGTGAAGGATTTCATCAACAAAAGAAATGATTTAAAATCTCAAATCATTTTATCTTTAGAAAAGATAGCTCACTATGAACGTATGTTGTCTCTAATAAAGAACACACTTGTGTGGACTAAAAAGAGAACTTAGTGAGTTGACTGATATTTCTGAAGATCTGGAGGAATTGAACGATCCCATAATCAATGGGTTTTTCAAAAATGAGAAGGAATTCTCAGTAGATGCTCCGAGAAAGCTCTACGATGTATAGGAAACTTCTTATGAGAATTTATTCTTGTGTTTTAAGAAGGATAACTAGGTTTTGGAACAACCATTATTGTGAGTATACATAGCTATTTCCAAAGATTTTCATCTTGTAATGTTTTCAGATTTATTCATTTAAATTCTAAAGTTTATTTGGAAGATAATTTTGCAGTATTAATATTTATGGTTTTATATATTGCAACTTGTTATGTGATATGTGTGTTTGCGTCCGTGAAGTATGATTGTCCCATATATGCTCAAAAGTTAAGTCTATCATATGTCTTTATGAAAATATTGATAAAAAATAGAATGAACTTTTGACAAAAAAAGTTAAGCCTATTATGTCATTATGCAAATATTGATGGAAGATAGGATGAACTTTTGTTTACAAAGATTAAGTCTATTACATGTCTCTATGAAAATATTGATGAAAAATAGAATGAATCTTTGAATATTCCGCAGTATTGGTCTTTCCCTAATCCACTTCTATGTGAAAGTATTGTGTGGCTCCATAAGTTCTCTTGTGTTGAGCATTTCCGATTAAATTAATCATGGGTTCTCTTGTAATTAATTTAATTAAGTATTTTGGATACAAATTCATGTTTCATGTTATTTGTTTATGTCCAAAGAAATCCTTCTTTTCTTGTAAAAGTAAGGTCGCTCTTGTTGTTTTCTCTTTTCTCTTCTTTTCTTTCGAAAATGACATTTCATGGGGGAGAGTTCTTAATTGAACTTGTGCTTAATTGCCAAATCTTTGTGGGGAGTGCAGTTGTGGAATATTAGAGGAGTTTTCTTGTATCCTTATTAACTCCTTGATGAATGCATTTAGTTTCGTATGTATGATTGCATCTAAACAAAGTTGATATGTTCTCTTTTAGTCATGAAGTATCTCTATGAGAATTTCATTATGATCCCACTAGTTTTCGTATGTTTGCCAATTTATATTGATAAAAAGGGGGAGAATTAATGTGTAGTTCACACTACAAATACATATGGTTTACGGATCATTATGTAAGGGGGAGTGGTTTTCATGTGAGATGAAGTATTGACTAAGAGGGAGTGATACATATCACCATAGTATTGTTGTCAAAGTTGTGATATAATTGGACTTTGATGATGTGTATTAATATTATGGAATTGTATAACAATGATTGAGAGTTATTGTTTTCTCATTGTTATAGCAACGTATCTTCAATAACTATGATGCTGAGTTAAATACATTCCGAATCACTGGAGTACTTGGAAGTGACGAATATTTCGAGTAATGTTAAAGAACCAAGGAAATCAAGCATTTGGATTGAGAGCTACAAAGTTTATTTATTTTGTATTCCATATGTATTGATAGTTTTGTCACTAAAGTTGACAAAGGGGAAAATTGTTAGAGCACTGCTCGGTCGAACTCTCAAGCGTTGTTATCTCAAGCTTGTTGTCAAATTTAGTTGCCAAACTATAAGTCTTGATTTCTAGTCTACTTATAGCTAATTCCCGGATTATGATATAAAGTGTAATTGAGCATTAGACTTCAAGGCGTTCATCGATTGAAGACGAAAAAATACTAAGGGGAGCTGGTGAAACTTCATCAACAAAAGGTATGTGGAGACTTGAACTCATCTATCACTTAAAAGTCTATCTACTCTATCTTCTATTTGAGATAAAAGTCGTATAGCTATATATACTTCGATTATACACATTTGATATTTCAAGTTGAGTTTAACTCGCTTACATATTTCTCGAAATATGTGTTGGTAAGCTTTCGCGTTAACCAAGTTCATCTTATATTCTTGACGAAAGTCGAAAGATGATCATGTGAAAATCGCCTGGTAACATCTTGCATGATTTGTGTGAGACAGTCATTTGATGTAGACTCGGAATGTTTCGTATTGATCATTCGATCACTTGAAAATTGCTTTGAAGCTAATAATTTGTGTGAGACAACTATTGTCATCTTCCGAGAATGTTTCAATGATTGAAATGGGAGTTTAGAACAAATAATCATGATTGGATATAACATAGTATGCGTACTTGTATGCTAACTATTGCAAGTTATTCCAGGTCTGGAAATCAATGCATACCCGTATGCGTACTGATTGGTTTAGTAGAGGTCCGAGAACTATGTATGCGTACTGGCGTGAGGTTCAAGTTCCGGGACGTTACTGAGTTTGGTGGTATGCGTACCCGTTCACGTACTGGCGAACCCAAACTTAGTACGGCCACTTAGTTATGCGTACCCGTTTGCATACTTGAGTGAGTTATGTTCTAAAATCGGTTTGTTCATGAACTAATACATTTATATAATAAGGAAAAAAATCTTTTGTAAACCGTGACTATAATGTTGATGAATTGATTCAAGCAAATCAAAAATCGATTTTGCTTCAATTGTGTCTTGAATACTTCTATGGCAATATAAACAATTGAACAACTCTATAACTAGTTTCATTTGAACTAGTTATGGTTAAGATGAATAAGGTTGATATGAAAGTGTTCATATGGCTAACTTCGGTTAACTGTTGTTGAGCCAACAAAGGTGTAAACGTTTAGGTACGGTTATTCATATCTAAATTAAGTCACTTTTCATTTGTGTATAATAAGCTAAGTTCGATCTAACGGTTGAAAGATATTAGCTTGAGTCTAATCAGGTTTTCATCTAACGATGAATATTGAATGCTTTGTTACCAAGGTAACATTGATTGCAAACCCTGATTTGAAGATTATATAAGGGAGAACTCTAGCAACTGGTGTAAATGGGTAAAAACGATTTGCTGGTTTTTACGAAATTGAGGAGACGTCCGTGTGGAGACTCCTTGAACCGAGCGAAATGTTGAACCTCACATAGATGCACTATAAGAAGGGAGTGCTTTAAGTTCGAGAGATCAATCTGTAGGACTCCGGCCTAAACCAAGAACAATGGTTTTTCTAGAGTCAATTCGGTCACAAGAGATGATGGGTTGATCTGTAGGAGGGAAGTTGAGAAATGTGTGGGATCAATGGTGATCTGAGATTGTAGGTGTGTTGTGAGTTCAACGTAAGAACGCTCTGAATGATTGAAATTTACTCAATTGAGAGTGATTCTCAGACAATGAGTTCGTGCAGACGAAAGATTGTCCGTATGAACTTGCCGAGAAAAATGCTTGTCATTTCAATCATGATTCAAAGGTCTTTTATATTGCTAAGTCGAAAATACCATGATCCCACGAAGTGTGACAGTTGCTGGAATCAGAGAGTGGGGAAGTGGGAAATCATGTCAAAACCAGTTGCTCATCGTGCGAAGACTTTGTTAACTTTCTACCCACTACTTTGTTGACTCTTCCAACTAATTGCACGACTTGCTCACATTCTCGTCGTGTATATGAATACACGTGCCGTAGACCGCCAGACCAAAACCCTAGTTAATATCCCCCATGTGAAACGATTGATGTCTCGTAATTGTGGAGTCAGTTGCTGACTTTATGGGACGATGAGTCCATGTATTGCTGAGTTGAACATGATTTGGAAATGTTATGAAACTCATGAGTTAAATACGTCTGCTGAGACGAGGTATTATTATGTTGATAACCTAAGGCGCGCAAAATGTGTTGCTGAATTGTTGAATATTGATAGTTGAACCAATATTCTTTAATCTGAGCAAATATTACTGGTTTGAGCAAATATTGCTAGTATGAGCGAATATTGCTCGTTTGATGAATTGTTGGTAGCATGACCAAATAAAATATTAATTTAAGATATTGACTGTTGGGTCGAGCATAATAAATAAAAGTGTTGATCATGGAATCAACATAAAATTATCAGTATTCGAATCTACTCAGAATCATGTTTTTGCAGAGTTATAGATTCAAAACCCTAATTTTAATTAATTGATGATTTATTGAAAATCAACTGCAGAGGGAAGCAGGAACCGGCCACATGGGATGATGAGTCCACCATGTAAAGCCTAGATGCTCGAATGAGAAAAATACCAAAGTCTCTTGAGGACCAGTTGGTGAAAGAATGATTAAATGCTGGTTTAATCATTTATTAAAATAATGCTCGTGTGAGCGGTAGATAATAAAACCTAGCCGTGAAAAGATGAGGGACCGACCAAGAGATCATGAGACCGGCACTTGGTGGTCATGGGACCAATTGATGGTCGTTTGAGCGAACCCCTGATTGTTTGAAAAGAGTTCGAACCTAATACGAGCAATTGAGCAAATTAGGTTAAAATAAATAAAATACGTGGGACCAGCCATTTGCAAGCCTTACGGTCACCCTTGGTCGGTCAAGGAGATGTGCCCGTGTCACCATGATGTTCGTGTCTCAGTCCTGAGGGTTTCGATATTTTCTGGTGTGCGTTCGAGCATCATTTTGAGAAAATATGCAGAATCCAGGGTTTTGCTGAAACTAGGAAAAATACATGAGATGGTGAAAAATAATAAATAAAACAGGGAATTGCAAGGTATGGGACCGGCCACGGCTAGGGCATGGCCGGTCGGATGACAAGCGCGGTCCCACACTTTCCCAGTTTTATGTAATTTTATGTATTTTCTCTGAATTGTCGGAAATTCCATGAAACTAGAGAGTTTTATAAAATTAGGGAACTTCCATGAGATGAGAGAAATAAAATAATAATAAAATAGGGAATGATGGAGGGTGAGACCGGCAATGGTCAAGGCATGGCCGACCGGCCAACGGGCGCGGTCCCAGAGCACTCTTCCCAATTTTATGTAATTTTCATGATATTAGGGAATTTTCATAAAATCAAAGAAATTTCTTGAAACCAAAGTATTTTGTTGAAATCAAGGAGTTTTCATGGAATGAGGAAAGCAAAACAAATAATAATAATAAAATAAGAGGTGTGTGGACCGTCTAGGACATGACCGGCCGGCTCGAGCCCGGTCCCACGAGTTTTCTTGATTTTATAATATTTTTCGTGGTTTTAGAGAAAATTCATGAAATCAGCGAATTTTCATGGTTTTAGGGAAAATTCATGAAATCAGAGAATTTTCATGGATCGAGGGAAATAATAAAATAATTGGGAACCGCGAGGTGTGGGACCGTACACGGCTAGGGCATGGCCGGCCGGCTGGTGCTCGGTCCCATGACACCTTTCCCTAATTTTATTATTTTCCTTGACATAAAGAAATATCATGAAATTAGAGAATTTCCTTGAAACGAAGGAGATTTGCTCGAATGAGAGAATTTCATGAGATCAGGGAAAAATAATAAAATATGATAAAATATAAAATTGGGTGTGGGACTGGTCACGACATGACCGGCCGGCTAGTGAGCCCAGTCCCCTGGCGCCTTTGATAATATTTTATTATTATTATGTTTCCTTCCTATTTTTGCATTGGTTCCTCATTCATTCATATTTTTGAGATGCTGGTTTGCGCATTCAAATGCTGGTCTGTGCATTATTGCTAAGTACACTTGCACCATTTTAGTCAGGGCTTATTCGGTGTTCAGATGCCTGCTCGTTGAATATTTATTACTAACCCATGGAATTCTGCTGGGAAAACCATAAATTGAAGTAACGAAACATTCGAAGAATCGTAGAATATAGTTGAATATTCAGCTACGATTAGGGATAATTAATTGATGGCTCTATACTAGCAGGGGTTCAGATCTAGGAGCATTAATTATCTGAGAGTTGAGCAATATGAACTTGCTGGAGTGTCATATTCCTCCTGTATAGTCAGGGAAAACCTGGTTGCATCCTGAAGACGTTGTTGCTTTATACTAGCAGGCATGCTGTCTAGGAGCCGTCCAATCTTTCGATTTTATACAAAAATAATTACTGAAATTGCTCAGTATTCATGAGATGCGACGTGGCCTCAGCTGAGAGACTACACATCTACATATACTCTGAGAGACAGCCTTCTCAGTCAGAGGTTTTATGGCATGAGCTTTCACGCTTTATTGAGAGACATGAGTCTCAATACTCATTCGATTGTCGGATCCAGAATATGTATAATTATGGTTTTACGATTTTTCCCTTGTCGAAAATCCACCATCTACATTAAGTCCCCTTCTTAGTGAGGGATAGTCATGTTCCTCAGTCAGCATTGAATGGTGATTTTCCAGGTACAAACAAAAATAAGTAATTGAACTTAGTCATAAGATAAGACGTTACTGGATTCCGACCGAATGAGCAAACCATGGTTTGAGCGAAAACCCTAGTGGCATAATAGAGCGTCATCCGGTGAGCACAAGTTGGTGTAGAACCGCTGATTCGATGGTGGAACCTTGGTCGGTCTAGGATTCACGGGCAGGGCCCGAAAGGGAAATCCTTATGGAATTAGGTTTTAGAAATAAAATTTGGTATAAAAGGAATTAATTTTCCCTTTTTTTTTTATTTCTCCCACACGACCAACACCTTCATCTATCCATCACCTTCACGCCATCAGGGAGGAGCAGAGATTTTTTGCCGGAATTTCCCAGCCGGAGTGCCACTGTCCGATCACCGTCCGACATATTCCGGCCGGCGCCGACAGGTATGCATTAATTATTATTATTTTTTACTATTCAAAACTTGTTGTTTGTTCATGAGTTGTTCATCATAAAAATAATATGTGTATGTACATACTTTTGGATGTGAGTTTTATGAAAAACCCTTGTTTTAGGAATGTACGTTCATTCGATCGTTAGTTTAAGAAACTAGCAACAATCCCTAACTTGAGAGAAATGTTTCTTTTGAAATAGACCTGTGTCCAGTGATAAAATTTTGTTTATGAGCTTTCATGGAAACTAAAACTTTATCTTTAAAAGATGTGAGACTCTCACAAAACCGAAAGAAACCTTCTTTTTAAGGAAAAACGATCGTACGAAGGAAAAGAGATTTTTTTTTTGCATGTGAAACCGTGGAGCTTCACAAGGACATTATTTTTTTGATAAACTAACGTGAGCCTGAACTCACGTCAATTTTTTTTTACTTGAGTTAATCACGGTTTTTATTGTTTTGTAAAATTAAAACATGGGTTTTGAGTAACCCTCGAACTTGACAATTTATTTATGATGAAATATTGTCTTGGTGTAAATTCCATAGCTCAGTTTTGGATGTTTAAACTATGAAAATGGTGTTTATGATTTTATGAAAAATCAGTTTCAAAAATTAATAAACAACAATATTTATTTTCCAAAAATACCTAAAAATACACAAAACACCATAATAAAGACGAAAACGAGTACCAACAATACGAAACATTGAGGAAAAATTAGACACATAAATGCGTCTATTAAATACCCCCAAACTTATTATTTGCTAGTCCTCGAGCAAAACTAATAATAAATAAAACCGAGTTAATCTCGGGAGGGTTTACCAGAGGTGTACCCACAAAACCATTACTTCTAATTGGTCACAAGTATCCAAATAGCTATGAGGACATACATATTCTCAACCTATCTCCAAGTAACTAGAATGCCAGAGAAATTAAAGGTGTCAGCTCTAAAGCTGACTGAAGAAAAGGGAGACACATCCGCAACACTGCTAGATAAAGAGATATCCGCTACACAGCTAGATAAACATTGTAAGATGCGTCCGCTGCTTTACAGTTGGATAAGATTAGGAGAGAGATAAAGATGAGAGGGACATCTGCACACAGCTGGACTAATTACGTGTGATGAGTTAAACCAGTGCTAGAAAGATCTTGTGCCAGATTGAAAGCGGACTAACAAAGCAACCAAATGTATCTTTCTTCGACTCTCTCATAGTGCTCAGTAGAAACAACGTCTTCTTCGGTCTTCAACTGTTGATGATAAACTATCGAACCTCATAAAACCTTGACAATTAACTCTTCTCTTCGATTTCTTCCTTGACTTATAAATTTCTACTTCCCTATGGCCTTATTAAAAAATTAATTATAGAACAAAAAGAACGTAATGATTTTTTTTTTTTTTTTTTTTTTTTTTGGAAACACACAAGACAAAAAATTTCATGGCCATGAGAGAAGGACTTTCAAAACTTGGATCTTCGCAACTTGTGATGTCTTGGTATCATGGATTCTAACAACTTATATCATTTGCTCTTATAACTTCAACTTTGATTTTTGAATTATTCTTTTCTATTGTTGCTTCTAAAACCTAAAACGTCTTCAACTTTCTTCATAGATTTTGATGTCGCTCCGCTTGTTGATGATGATAAGTTTCTACTGAGAGAGAGTCGCAATCCAGTAACTAAGACTACATTGTGAGGTTGCTTTTGTCTTTCTGGCATTTCCTGACCTACTTGCCTTTCCATCATGTATGGTTAGGTCCATCACGGTTACCCTCTAAAAGGAACAAGTTCTCTCCTGAATTTCAAGGATCTCAATGTCTTTTTCTCTAATGTCTCAAAAGGTTGTTATCCCTAGCATTCCAATTTCTATCTTTTCAGTGAGAAACAGTATGTAAACTTAGCTAACCGGATACCATGTGACGCTAGAAGTTTCAAAAGTGCAACTAAAAAGTTCTTCCCCACCCCCAAACTTAAATCTAACATTGTCCTCGATGTTCTAAAGATAAAATTAAAAGCATGAACAAGGAGAAACTGTTACCACTTGAAGAAAAAGAGTTAAGGAAAGATATTACCATGTTGCATGAGCATGGTTTACCTCCCAAGAAGTGCTAAGTTTAAAGTCTTCAGCCAGACTTAGGAAAGGATTAGTCAACTCGAACCGTATAAAAGTAGCCGGAATAACTGTGGGTCTTCAAAACCAAATAGAGTTGACCAAAGGAAACTGCAGTAAACTAAGAAAATGAACAAGACTAGCATGCCCTTACCTAGTTTCCTGATTAAGACAACTACATCTAATTGTGGTTCAGGTTCAGGTTCTATAAAAGGGTCTAAATATATTTCTTTAGGCTGCAACTCCTCAAAAGTGAGATCCAAATTATTAGGTCCTAGAGTCTGTAAAAACTCAAATAAAAATTTAGAAGCACATAATAATAACCTAAATAATTGAGGATCCTCTAAGTCAATCAGGTTTGACTTACAAAATTGACCACAGTGAGGGTAGTAGTCATTCTTAAGAAAATGTGTTGATTCTAATTTCCTAAAGCATTTAGGTTTAGCCTCACAACTAAATATTCGACACATTTGAAATATAAACGTTCCCACATTTGGAAGAAAACTATTTGGTGGGAAAACAAAGTCAATAAGGGTATCATAGCCTGGGCAAACCAGAGGATGAGTTTCTAATGACTGAACTTCTTTCTAGACATTATTAAGTTCGGGAAAACGTGTATGGAGATAATCTTGTACGATGGTTGAGGCACAAATGTCAAGCCCTACACGAGGGAACTTTCTAAGAGTTAAAGGTAAAGCACATGGAGAATGATAATCACCCCCAAACTTAGAGTTTTGGGTGTCTCTAGGTAGACTAACAATTTCCCTAATTTCTAGATCATCGGAATCCTGAAAATGGTCAATTGCTTCTGTTAGGTTATACTCAGGTGATGCATCCTCACTCATATTTAAAAGATCTACGAGTTCATCTTCTTCCTCTAAGACTATTGTTTCTAAATCGCTAGACTCTAAAACATTATTCTCACAAAAAACTCGTTCCTCTAAATCATTATCGGCTTTGTAAACAGGAAATACTACATCGTCTAAAACGAGGGTATCTCTAGTCAAATCCTCGTCCTTTTGAATAGGTGAATAATTATTAAAATCATTTGGATTTGAACTAGAAATAATATTATCATTGTAAAGCTCAATTGGAGTAACCATTTCCTGATCACTATTCCTACATAAGTATGATTCTCCATCAACACTATCCTCATCATAATAACATGAAAAAGATTGAACCTCATCAAAACAAGTAGTGCTACCAATTCTAACCTTGTTATCTTGATTATGTAAATAACTATCTTCATTCACAAGGGTATTATTGGATACACTATATTGGCAATTCAAGTAATTTCGAGCAATTCTTTCGTTCGTCTCAGCTATCCGCTTGAGGTAGTCTTCTAAATAAGTTTCACTCATTATTGTAGTTCTTTCGTCTATAATTATACTATTCATCTCAGCTAACTTACGCGTCGACTCAGTTAACTTCCTGAGGGACTCTTCTAAAGGAGGAATAGGAACAGAGGGATCATAAAAAGGACTACTTTTCAATAGTTTGATTGTATCCTCTAGAGACAAAGAACTAGTACTATAATCTTCTTGCTCGTAAGACTGATGCATGTGTGGATAGTAATTGGGCTCACCAGGGTATGACCCATATCCTTCCAAAGGATGGCGTTCCCAACCACTATTCCCAACATGGTCATAAAAAGGATGATGTCCATATTCAAATTCAGGTCGATAATCATTGTATTGGCTTCTATCATACCAGTTCGACATTCTTAATTGCAAGGGAATTCTACACAATCACAAACAAGGCTGACTCGACCAAATCAAACCTATAAAATCTAGCAAACAACAAGCATGATAGCTCCACTTAGATTGTTTCTAGACCAGCTTCTAATCTTTCAAAAAGGAATTCGTTACAATCTGAGCAAACCTCTCTGGAATCAATCCGAGTTTAAGTAAGTTGAATTGAGACGAGGGAAGCTGCGAGGAGCTTTGATACCCAAGGTCTCACCGGTATTATAAGGCGGCGCAGTCACGCATTCAACTCGCAGAAACCATCATGAACTTCAAAGTATGCTCAAAAGAGTAACCAATATTTTTCGAACGACTTTCCTATTAAGCTCGTTACCCTGTAGGTCTCGTTCTAGTCAAAATTTTAAGCTTAGGTTCGCGTTTGGTTTCGTTTTCCTAAGGCGGGCAAGAAGGAAACGGTGATGAAATCCGAGTCCTTATCTTAATTTGGCCAGGCCTTGCCCTTTACTAGGAAATTAAAACAACCGTATTCAAATCCTCAGCATATATTCACCTTAAGGCATACAATAAACCCGCTGACAGGGGATTCACTGTGTTTCGAAAGCTTACCTCCCGTACCAGACGGGCGCAGAACCGCTGAAGTCGACTCGGGCCACGACTCCTATGTCATATGCGAACCCGAGGGGCCGAGACGATATTGTAATCGTCGTCCTTCCCTGCAAACAGTTTTATATTTAATGTACCTTTCCTTAGGGTTTAAAAAAAAAATTGTCCAAGTCCAAAGTCCAAATAAAGTGCAAAAGAAAAGAAATAAAAAGAAATAATTATAAAAATGGAAGGTCTCTAAAAAAAAATTCTCTCCTTTTTTTTTTAATTTTTCTTTCGCTCTTTTTTTTTTGCTTTGTATTTTTCCTTCTCTTTTGGCTTTAAGCTTTGATTCCAAGTCTTTAGTATCCAACTTCAAACCTGTAATACAAAGACACACCCAAAGAAACGTAAAAAGAACAAATGAAATAAAAAAACCTAAAAATTCTACCTAAGCACAAATCCGCGTCGGCGGCGCCAAAATTTGATGGTATTTTTCAATGATGTTGTAGTAATGAGGTTCAAACTCTCGGACTTGTGAATATTAAATTTAAAGATTTAATAAAATTATATACAAAAATATTAACAAAGTGGGCGAGAGGTAACCAAGACACTAGAATCCACTATTACACATGAATGATGTCAAATATTTCATAACTCTAATTATCCTTTTAATCATTTATTTCTTAATCCACAAATAATCAAACATATTCTCAAAAATTAATTGTATCCCTTAAGCATAGATTATCTAACCAAAGCATAACCTATCTAATTGAATCACAACTAATGAAGAAAATTATGTAAACTTTTAAGAACTCTGCAAAAGCAGTGATTGAGTGAATTATAATTAAATATTAGAGAAAATGAAATAGTTACCCATTGTTCATGTGTGAATAGCTTCATCCGTTGCCTTGGTTACGAGAGAATTAGACGCTCATCATGTTGGAAACACGCTCAAAAATTGATTTCATTTATGCTCTAAGGGTTACAAATGATGAATAAGGGAGAATTATAGTAAAAATCGGGTTCGCAATGCTTATAACTATTGCAAAAGCCGTTACAAAGAGCCGTTATTGTACTGTTGCGTTTTTTAAGTCTGTTTCTGATCTGCGACCCACAGTATGAGTCGCTGTCGCTGTTCAAAAACGACTACTGGTGCAGGTCCATTCTTCGTGTTCTTCAGTGTTCTTCAATGGCAGCAGCAGCAGCAGGTGGTCTCTCTGCAAATTCAATTTTTTTGACTCTGTGGTGCTCTAAAATTCTCCCAATCTCTCCGTCCCCATTCTATGATATCCCAGCAGCCTATTTATACTCAACAGCCCCCTCGAATCTCGAGTTAAATACCACAAATTCTCTATTATTCGGCAGTAAATAAAAAATATTCTCCGGATATTTTTTTCATCCGAGCATCTGCAGCTGTCCAACCTTCCTTATTTTCCTTCTACACGCCTCTACAGAGTCCAAACTCCATCAAACCACGAGCAGTACACGTTTCAATTTGTTGTAATCCCGTGATGGAGTTTTCCGGCCACGTACTCCATGTTTTCTTCACCACGGCAATTCCATCCAAACTGGGTCGAAATAAACACCCATACCAGCTTTGTTAGGACATATCACAACTACCCATTAAGTTTCAGCCCTTTAGTCTACCCAGAACTGCTTCAAATTTCGATCGAAACTTCATCCAGTTTCAGTGCTTCTTTTTCCCGCCAAATTTAATTTTCAAACGAAGAAGATGGTGTCCCCCTAACCAGCTGTAGGGTGAGAATAACAACTGCCTTTTTGGGGTGCCCCTTGGTAATTGAGGTACCCCTTAACCACCCTATAGCAAGTGTCCCCCGGGGGTGTTCCGAGTGATTTTTCGAGCCGATTTTTCCAACAATATTTATTATCCAAAAATACCTAAAAATACACAAAACACCATAATAAGGACGAAAACGAGTACCAACAGTACGAAACATTGAGGAAAAATTAGACACATAAATGCGTCTATCAGGTAATAAGGACTCTCCCAAGGAGTGCAGAATCTGACCAAGGCGCCGAGGTACACGGTTGAGTCAAGAGTGCCATGGGCGTCTGGAGCGTACCTTGCCATTCTTGACAAGTCTTGGCTTGTACTGCACTCGGCCCGAAGAAAACCCCACTTAGGGTGCAGTCTCATAACCATAAACCTTATAGGTAAAAGGGATAAGAGGCTGCGAAAACAACTGGTTGTTGTTAAGACCGGATAGGAGGAGCCAACCTTGTATGGTAGAGGTATGCCTCCTTGAAAGGGAAACCAGGGGGGAGATAAGGGCGGCACCATCCATTAGGGAGCTGATAAGTGTCTTAAGACGCAAATGTCATGAGGCTTTTTACTCGCAAGGGTATTAAGGCTTGTCATATTTGTGCGACAATCCTGAAGAGGCAATAATACTAAAGATAAAGATAAGACGAGATCAATGGGTTTTCGCATGAAAGTGCGAAGACGTCCTGCGATTTCGTCGCACGAAGACAATGTGATGGGGCTTTATTTTCGCAACAATATTTAGGCCTGTCATATTGTCGCAACAATCCTGAAGAGGCAATAATACAAAAGAAAAAGTTAAGACAAGATCAATGGGTTTTTGCATGATAATGCAAGGACGTCCTGCGATTTTGTCGCAATGACAAGAGGTGGCATAATAAGACCTTTAACTAGGAAGGAAAAATAAGACTACACAAGAATGAAATTTTGAAAAGAATCAAAATTCACTTCGCATATGATTACGAAATTATACAAAAACATCTGCGAAGCTGAGGCACAAAATAAGAGAAATCTGCAAAATCTCTCATTTGAATACAAATAACAGAGGCAAGTATGGGAATGAATGAAATCAAAAAATGTTATTTGTCTCCACATGATAAATTTACGCAGAAAGTTAAAAATTGATGATTATATTGATTAACTATATTGCAAGGAAGAATTAGTTTAATGAATGCAGGTCAAAATAAAAGAAACTTATATATTAAGGAATATCGGGAACCAAGAGAATTCGCAAGTATACGAAAAGAAGGAATAAATGTACAAGTGTTACAGAAGATCAAAGAAATAAACAAAGACTACTTCTTAGTTGATTCTTCATCATCTTCATCAGATTTTCTCTCTTCTTCATCCTCATCAGAATCTTTACCTCCATCAGAATCTTTATCACCATCAAATTCTTCATCATCAGCTTCACTATCAGAAATGATCAGACTAGGGGTGTTCTTTGGGATCTCCTCTGAGAGACAAGGATAATCAGAGTGAGGAATAGTATGGTCATTGCAAAGCATTTGAATAGTTTGATTGCGAAAATGCAGAGCGTCATTCTTAAAGTTTGCAACAGTGATCTTGAATTGATTCTTCAATCTAGAATATTTATCGTTGCGAGAAGAAAGACTCTTTGCGAGTTCCCCTTTCTCAGCTTCAAGTTCTTCAATTTTGTGGCGATATCTACTCTCAGAACCTGCGAACAAAAGAAAATCAATTAATAATTTAGTGAGAACTCAAAAGAGACAAAAGAATAGTAAAAAAGAACAGTTGGTGACCTTCTCTGTCAGAAATCATATCTCTAATCAAGGCTGTATGCTCAGCTTGGAGACTAATATTTGCGCCTAAATCCTTTCTGGCATCATCTTAGATTTTCGCAGCCCAAGCGAACTCATCATCATTATTTATGAGAAGACGAGAACGAACTTGGTTTTCTCTCTTGCTAAGCACATCATTTTGACGATTGGCTTCATCTCGTTCAAGTTGAACCTCAAGAAGGGTCTCTTGGAATTTTTCCAAAGCCTTAACACCTTGATCAGAGATACGATCTTTATCATCTATAAGTTTGCTAATCTTGGTTCTTAATTTATTGATCTTCTCTTTAGAGTTGAGATAAAAACGTTTAAATTGGTTGGCTAAACCTAAACTAGATCTATGATCAATCTCTAAGAGGCGAAATTTGGATTTAAGTTCATTCAAAGACAGATAAAATTTTATAATTATAGAAACTATACAAAGATTTATTAAGATGTTCAAGAAGAGTGTCATTATCTAGGGCATCGGGAAATGAACGAAGAAGAGTGGCTTCATCAGAAAGACCATAGATGTCTACAAAAAGGATTAATCAAATAAGATAAGACAATGGGATGAATGAATGAAAGGAAAGGAGAAAAAATGCATACCATAGATCTGATCGTTTGTTTTTTGAAGAGTAGAAATTTTGTTCCTTTGCGAAGAAGTGTCGGTTTCCAGTTGTTTGTTCTTCTCGCGAAGACCTTTAACTTCAGCTTCTAAGTGTTCGTTCTTCTCACGAAGACCCTTAGCTTCAGTTTCCAGTTCTTCATTCTTCGTACGAAATTGAAGATTCTTTTTTTCAAGAATTTCTCGTCTCCTCTTCAAATCCGAGGCAACATCGAAAGAAGCTTTTCCATCTTGCGAAGAAAATATAACAAATAATTAAAATAAAAAGAAATTTTATGTCACAATAATGAAGAAGTAAAAAGATGAAGGCATACCAAACTATTGAGAGAATTTAGGAAGCTAGGAGTCACTGATCTGGAGACCCCACGAAGAGAGCTATCACCATCCAACAAAGGAGTATCGCAAATAGTTGCGAGAGCTTTGCATGTACTGGCGAGGCAATTATCTTCCATCCCTTGCCAAAAATCAGAGAAGATACCAGATAACTGTGCCATAGAGGATTCATGTGGAGAATCTTTATTCGCAGCAGAGTCGTCATCATCATCTTTGTTTTCTTCATCATCTTCAGAACCATCAGGGAAATGAACATCTGAAGGAGGAGGAGAATTCGCTCTCTTTCTTTTCTTTGAAGAGGATGCAGATGATTTTCCTTTGCGAAGAATATCTTTACCCTTATCACCAGCCGTCGCAGCTTTGGTGGGTTCTTCTACTTCAGCAATAACCTTCACACATAAATGAAGATAAGAAATAGAGGCAACAATATATTGTTTAAAATCATAAAATAATATTTCTTACCTCATCTGTGTATGAGCGAAGAGCTAGCAAGGTATTGGCTTTCCCAGTCCTGCGGTAGCTATCTTTCAGTTTCTGGATCTGTAGAATGTCGCAAGAATCGGCGAACAAAAGAGTAAAGATAAATAAAGAAACATAAAGTGGGCAAAATTGGAAGAAATATACCTCTTTCACTTTATCAGGCCAAGAGAATACCCAGGGTCGATAAGCGGTGAGATTCGCAGGAATGACATTAGAACCATCAATATAGGGTCCTTTCAACATCGAGAGGAAGGCGCACCATTTATCATCTTTGGATTGGCGAGGGGTTTTATTTATTCCATAATTCCAATCAATGTCATGCATGAGCATTTTATCTTCAGCAATAACATCCTTCCTTTTCAAGCGAACACCCCAACGAGTATTCTCCTTCTTCATAGATATTAGTTCATAATTTTCGAAGAAATTCGTTACTGTGTACTTCTCAACGACTATCTCCAAGTCTGCGAATTTAGGATCCCTAAGCTCTTTAGGATAAAGAGATCCTTTACCAGCACCGCGATTAGCAAACTCCAATATCAGAAGGATGCAATCCCCACTTAATTGGAAGCTAGCTCGCGAAAAATTCGAATGAGCAAGAATTTCATAAAATAGAGGAATGTCAGGGTTATAAAGAGGAATAAGGAGACCTGCTAGAATTTGACCCAGCGAGACTATGATTGTCTGATCATCAAAGTGATGATCAGAGAAAAGTTTAATGGAAAGAATTGATTTGGCACTTTCACCAGGAATGGTAGAAAGTGTGAAACCTCTCACGGCAAGATGTTTTTGAACTTCCTTCAAGGTTTTCTCATGCTTTTGACCGCTTGGAGGCATATTTGAATACAAAGTATGGGAATGAATGAAGAATTAAGAAGATTGAAGATAGAAGAAAAATTACAGTAGAGGGGGAGAAAATGATGAAGTTGTAGAGAAGATAAAAAGAGAGTAGAAAGAGAGAAAAGGAGAGTAAGAAAGAGTATATATAGAGGAAATTTTTTCGAGAAGATAAACACCATTAAGGCGAAAAGACGTGAACGGTTGAGAAACAGCGGTTACAGAAGACGTGTCAAGAAACAAATGGAAGAAAAGATACATGTAATAAATGCAGGATACGAAGAGATGGATAACTGCGGCATTTCTCGTATCATTCTCTTCTTCGCAGAGACGACATGAGAAGAGGCAAGATGTAGGATCAGAATCTCGCAGCTGCAACACTTCAGCGAAATTATTAACAACATAACACAACAATGTCGCAAAGCAATTTCAGAAACGACATAATAAACGACATCAGCTAAATCATGAGAAAAATATGATCGACTTGCGAAAATTAGGAAGTGTGCGAGATTAATATTTGTAAGGTTGCGAGAATATCGCAAGCCATATCCGAAATAAAGGACAGATTAGATGTCATCCACTATGTAATTCCCTATAAATAGCCATTCAGTTGTAAAGGAAAAGGGGAGAGATCTTTTTAGAGAGAGGAATAAAAAACAATTAGGAGAGGGAAAATCAAGAGTGGTTGTTGTTCTTAATCGCTTTATCTTTTCTTGTAAGATTGTTCAAAGATTCATCAATAAAATTAAGATTGTTAATCCAAAAATGAGTTGAATGATAATGAAATCCATTGAGGGGTGTAGTGTAGGATTTCCTACAACTACAAGAATAGATGGAATCCATATTCAAGATTTAGATTTACCAAAAACATTCTTATAAACATAGGGAATACTTTCATCAGTAATACGAGAGTTTGTTCGACTAGAATGTACTTGTGCCCTGTGACGATTTCTAAGAAGAAGGTCATGTTTATAAGGTTCTTGGTTTTCTGTGGGTATTCGATTCACTGCAGTAGTCGACTGACTATTTGTTCCATTGACAGTGGATGGAAGCAATTACGAAGTTTAGAAATTTGTTTCTTTCTGGAAAAATAATGAACAACATAGTGATTTCCCTTTCCACAGAAGGTGCAGATTCGTGGAGAAGACGTAGAAGACGACATTTGTTGAAACTTTACCGCCCTGTGAGAAGATTGGAAGTTACATAAACTTTTCTTGACACAATCTTCTTTTGAAGGATATTTCTTCATGTACTGTATGTCAGGGACAGTTGGAACAGAATAATTTTTTCTTAAGACAGAGTTTTTTCTTTTCCAAGGACATATACTCTTCATGGACTAGTGAAAGTGATGATGCATCTAGATTTTCTTTCTCAACACGAAATCTGTTAAGATCAGATGAACGCGTCTTGATCGAACGCTTTTCTCTAATTAATCCTTCTTTGATAATCTTTTCAAGATCACAAATCTTATCACGCTGTAGATTATTTGCTTGAAGAAGTTTCTCAATATCCTTAGAGAATGACTCTATGATGTTATAGAGTACATGTTCACGATCAATAGACTTTTCAAATTCATCAATGAGTTGTTCATGATTCTGAAGATCAACAAACTCAGTAGAATTTTTTGCAATTCATGTGAGCTCCATTTCAGCTTTTGCCACGGTGTCCAATGTCTCATAGGAGAGAGAGTTGCCAACACACGATGGGACAACGTTCATACCTCGGGATTCGGAAGAATCAGCTAAGGAGTAATCCTTTGAGGTATTTTCGAGACACTTGACATAGTCAAAAGCTTAAGGAGGCATTTTGGTGTGCGTAAGAGATTCTGTCCTCAGACGCAGATTGCTACAACACACAGACTTATAAGGTCTTGAACGTGTTTGCCTGCTCTGATACCAATTGAAAAAGCGGGGGTCTAACAACACCACCCAATATTTCGCTTAGAAATCTGTATGGGCTAACTCCGAAGTACTTTCTAGAGAATCAACTCGACAGTCTGACTTAATCTAGGTAAAAGTATCTCAAGGAGTTAATATCTCTCTCTCGTTTTGATTTACTCAAGCTAATAGAAATCAGCGAGTCTTAATCAAACACAAGGAATAACTTGGACGGTACCAAAGACCAATATCCAAGGATCAATCAATGATAATCAACAACCAAAGGTTGGATTAATCTAATTGATGATCTAAATGCACAACCTGTATTATTTCAATTATAAAGATAAACAATATAATGCGGAAACTGAAATAACACAGACACCAGAAATTTTGTTAACGAAGAAACCGCAGATGCAAAAAAAACCCGGGACCTAGTCCAGATTGAATACACAATGTATTAAGCCGCTACAGACACTAGCCTACTCCAAGCTAACTTCAGACTGGACTATAGTTGAACCCCAATCAGTCTCCCACTGATCCAAGGTACAGTTGTACTCCCTACGCCTCTGATCCCAGCAAGATACAACGCACTTGATTCCCTTAGCTGATCTCACCCACAACTAAGAGTTGCTACGACCCAAAATCGCAGGCTTTAACAATAAACAAATTTGTCTCACACAGACAAGTCTATCAAAGGATCAATCTGTCTTCCACAGAAAAACCCTAAATTTTTATTCCGTCTTTTGATAATAATCAAGGCGAACAGGAACCAATTGATAATCCGGTCTTATATTCCCGAAGAACAACCTAGATTAATCAATCACCTCACAACAATCTTAATCGTATGGTAGCAAAACAAGATGTTGCGGAATCACAAACAATGAAACGAAGATGTTTGTGATTACTTTTTATATCTTGCATATCGGAGAAATCAAACAATCTCAAGCCAATCAATATGATTGTACTGTTACGATAGAAGATGTAAGATCAGATCACATAACTACGATAAAAGTAGTATCGGCCTGGCTTCACAATCCCAATGAAGTCTTTAAGTTTTTAACCTGGTTTTATAAGAAGAAAACCAAAGGTTAAAGGATAATCGACTCTAGTACGCAAACTAGTATCACACGTAAGGTGTGGAGATTAGTTTTGCACAATATAGATGTCTCCTTTATATAGCCTTTCAAATCAGGGTTTTGCCTTAGTTACAAAGCAATCAATATTCACCATTAGATAAAAACCTGATTTAGATTCAAGCTAATATTTCTCAACCGTTAGATCGAAAACTTAGCTTGTTATACACAAATGACTGTACGCTTCTAGGTTTGTTAACCGCACCCATACGTGTACATTATTGGTTCAACAATAGTCTACCCAAAGAGGTTAACCATATGAGAGTTTCATACCAACCATGTTCTTCTTCACCGTAACTAGTTCAAATGACTCAAATGAACTAATTAAGAGAGTTGTTCAATTGCAAGGAAATCTTATGTAACTACACAATACATGTAATACCCTGATATTCGGCAGTGGTTGGCCGAATGGAATATAAGTAATGATTTGTCCTTCCCTAACACCGAGGCCTTTTCAGCACAATTGGTTCCAGAGTTGGCTGAAAACTCTGCAGTTAAGCGTGCTCGGGCGGGAGCAATCCCCGGATGGGTGACCATCCGGGAAGTTTTCTGCTGGATTACCGCAGCGATGCCCGTTGAAAACCCCACACTGCCGGATAACCGCAGTGGCTAAGTGAGGACAATATCTGTGGAGGGACGGGTCATTACAAATGGTATCAGATCCGACGACGGTTCACCTGCCGAGGGTGGGAAGGTACGCTGGACGGGGTTGGTCCAGGTGCTTCTCATGAGGGGCAGGTGTAGTTGCAGGAAATTCTACACTACACCCCTCACAAGATTTCATTAACATTCAACTCATTTTAGATTAAAAATCTTAATTTGATTGATGAATCTTTGAACAATCTTACAAGAAAAGATAAAGGAATCAAGAATAACCACTGCTCTAGATTTTCTCTCTCCTATTTACTTGCTTCTCACTCAGAAAAGATCTCTCTCCTTTTCTTTTACAACGGAACGACTATTTATAGGGAATTACATAGTGGATGACAGCTAATCTGTCCTTTATTTTCGGATATGACTTGCGACATTCTCGCATCCTTACAAATGTTAATCTCGCAAACTCTTTAATTTTCGCAGTAACATCACATTTTTCTCATGATTTTAGTTGACTTCGTTTATCGTGTCATTTCTGAAATTGTTCTGCGACATTGTTGTGTTGTGTTGTTGATAATTTCGCTGAGGCATTATTGCTACGAGATTCTGATCCTACATCTTTCCTCTTCTCATATCTTCTCTGCAAAGTAGAGAATGATGTGAGAAATGCCGCAGCTGTCTATCTCTCCATATTCTGCATTTATCACACGTATCCTTTCTTCCATCTATTTCTTGACACGTCTTCTGTAACCGCTTACGTCTTTTCACATTAATGGTGTTTATTTCTTCGAGTAAAAAAAATCTTCTTTATATATTCTTCTTACTCTTCTTTCCATTTTCTTTTTACTTTCTTTTCTCTTTTTACTTTCTCATCTCTGCAACTTTATTGTTCTTCCGTAAGTTCTGCTACTGTAATTCTTCCCTCTTCAATCTTCTTACTTTTTTATCCATTCCCATACTCTATATTCAGATATGCCTCCAAGTGGCCACAAACATGAGAAAAACTTAAGAGACGTCTAAAAAGATTTTGCTGAGAAAGGTTTCACACTTTATACCATTCCTGGTGAAAGTGCCAAGTCAATTCTTTCTATCAAACTTTTCTCTGATCAACATTATGATGATCAATCAATCATAATTTCGCTAGGTCAAATTCTCGCAGGTCTCCCCATTCCTCTTTATGACCCAGATATTTCTCTGTTCTATGAAATTCTCGCTCACTCGGGATTTTCGCGAGCTATCTTCCAATTGAGTGGGGATTGCATCCGTCTGATGCTGGAGTTCGCTAACCGTGGTGCTGGTAAAGGATCTCTTTAGTCCAAAGAACTTAGGGATCCTAAATTCGCAGACTTGGAGATAATTGCTGAAAAATACACAGTAGCGAGTTTCTTTGAAAATTATGAATTGATCTCCATGAAGAAAGAGAATACTCGCTGGGGTATTCGCTGGAAAAGGAAAGATAATATTGATGAAGCTAAAATACTTATGCAGGACATTGATTGGCACTCTGGTAAGAACACAACTCCTCGCCAATCCAAAGATGATAAATGGTGTGTTTTTCCCTTGATGCTGAAAGGACCTTACATTGCTGGGTAAAATATTCTTCCTGAGAATCTCGCTTCCTATCAACCTTGGGTATTCTCTTGGACCGAGAAGGAGAAAGAGGTATGTCTCTTCCAGTTTCACCCACTTTATATTTCTTTATTTATCTTTATTCTTTTGTTCGATGATTCTTGCGAAATTCTACAGATCCAGAAATTGAAAGATAACTATCACATGACTGGGAAGGCTAGTACCTTGTTAGCTCTTCGCTCGTACACAGATGAGGTAAGAAATATTCTCTTATGATTTTAAACAGTATACTGTTGCCTCTATTTCTTATTTCTATCTGTGCGTGAAGATTATTGCTGAAATAGAAGATCCTGCAAATGTTGCGAAGACTGGTGATAAAGGAAAAGGTGCTCTTCGCAGGGAAAAACCAACTGCTCCTTCTTTAAAGAAGAGAAAAATCCGTTCTTCCTCTCCTTCAAATATTCCTTCTCATGAAAATTCCTAGAGTGATGAGGATGATGAGGATAATGATGACCTTGCTGTAAATGAAGATTCTCCATCTGAATCTTCTATGACTAAGCTCTCTGGCCTCTTTTCTGATTCTTTGCAAGGAATGGGAGATAGTCAATTCGCTAATACCTGCAAAGCTCTTGCTATGATTTGCGATGTTCCTTTATTGGATGGTGATAATTCTCTTCGTGGAGTTTCTAGATCGGTGACCCCCAATTTCTTGCATTCTCTTAATAGTCTGGTATGCTTTCGTCCTTTTACTTCTTCATTATTGTAACTCAAAATCTC
Source organism: Papaver somniferum (assembly GCF_003573695.1). Lineage (NCBI taxonomy): Eukaryota > Viridiplantae > Streptophyta > Magnoliopsida > Ranunculales > Papaveraceae > Papaver > Papaver somniferum. The sequence goes on from NC_039366.1 coordinate 128,529,391, forward strand.
TTTTTATTTTAATACTTTTTATATTTTCTCGCAGGATGGAAAAGCTTCTTTCGCGGTTGCCTCAGATCTGGAGAGGAGACGCGAAATTCTTAAAAAGAAGAATCTTCAATTTCGTGTAAAGAATGAGGAACTGGAAACTGAAATCAAAGGTCTTCGCGAGAAAAACAAACAACTAGAAATTGATTCTTCTTCGTACAGGAACAAAATCTCTAGCCTTCGGCAAGATAATAATCAACTCTATGGTATGTTACTTTTCTCCTTTCCCTTCATTCATTCATCCTGTTGTTTTATCTTATTTAATTGATCGTTTTTGCAGACATTTATGGTCTTTCTGATGAAGCTACCATTCTTCGTTCATTTCCTAATGCCTTGGATAATGATATCCTTGTTGAGCGTCTTAATAAATCTTTAAATAGTTTCTCAAATGATAGAATTTCATCTCTTTCTCTGAATGAACTGAGATCCAAATTTCGCCTCCTAGAGATTGACCATAGGTCTAGTTTAGGCTTAGCCAATCGATTTAAGTGTCTCTTTCTTAATTCTAAAGAGAAAATCAATGAGCTAAGAACCAAAATTAGCGGTCTCATAGATGATAAGGATCGCATCTCTGATCAAGGTGCTAAGGCTCTGGCGAAAGTCCAAGAGACCCTTCTTGAAGTTCAACTTGAACGAGATGAAGCTAACTGCAAAAACATCGAGCTCTGCGAAAGAGAAAACCAAATTCGTTCTCGTCTCCTTATAAATAATGAGGATGAATTCGCTTGGGCTGCGAAAATCTTAGACGATGCCAGAAAAGATTTAGGTGTAAATGTTAGTCTCCAAGTTGAGCATAGAGCCTTGATTAGAGATATGATTTCTGACAGAGAAGGTTATTAACTGTTCTTCTTCACTAATCTTTTGTTTCTTATGAATTTTCATCAAGTTATTAATTGATTGCCTTTTGCTCGCATATTCTGAAAGTAGATATCGCGAAAGAATTGAGGAACTTGAAGCTGAAAAAGAGAAACTCGCAAAGAATCTTTCTTCTCGCAATGACAAGTATTCTAGATTAAAGAATCAAATCAAGATCACTGTTGCGAACTTTAAGAACGACGCTCTGCATTTTCGCAATCAAACTATTCAAATGGTTTGTGATGACCATAGTATTCCTCACTCTGATTATCTTTGTCTCTTGGAGGAGATCCCAAAGAACATTCCTATTCTAACTATCTCTGATAGCGAAGCTGATGATGAAGAATCTGATGGCGATGAAGGTTCTGATGGTGATGAAAGTTCTGATGCAGACGAAGAAAGGAACAAGTCTGATGAAGATGATGAAGGATCAACTAAGAAATAGTCTTTGTTTATTTCTTTAATCTTCCGTAATACTTGTACATTTATTCCTCCTTATGGTATATTTGTGATTTCTTTTGGTTCTCCATATTCCTTAATATATGAGTTTCTTTCATTTTGACCTGCATTCATTAAAACAATTCTTCCTTGCAATATGGTTAATCAATATAATCATTAATTTTTTATTTTTTGCGTAAATTTATCATGTGGAGACAAATAACATTTTCTAATTTCATTCATTCCCATACTTTCCTCTGTTATTTGTATCCAAATGAGAGATTTCGCAGATTTTTCTTATTTTGTGCCTCAACTTCGCATTTGTTTATGTATAATTTCGCATATGCAAAGTGAATTTTGATTCTTTTCAAAATCTCATCCCTGTGTGGTCTTATTTTGCTTTCCTAGTTAAAGGTCTTATTATGCCACCTCTTGTCATTGCGACAAAATCGTAGGACGTCCTTGCACTTTCATGCAAAAACCCATTGATCATGCCTTAACTTTTTTCTTTTGTATTATGGCCTCTTCAGGAATGTTGTGACAATATAACAGGCCTAAATATTCTTGCAAAAATAAAGCCCCATTACATTGTCGTCTTGCGACGAAATCGCAGGACGTCTTCGCACTTTCATGCGAAAACCCATTGATCTCGTCTTATATTTTTCTTTAGTATTATTGCCTCTTCAGGATTGTTGTACAAATATGACAAGCCTTAATACCCTTGTGAGTAAAAAGCCTCATGACATTTGCGTCTTAAGACACTTATCAGCCCCTAATGGAGGGTGTCGCCCTTATCTCCCCCCTGGTTTCCCCTTCAAGGAGGCGTACTTCTACCATACAAGGTTAGCTCCTCCCATCCAGTCTTAACAACAACCAGTTGTTTTCGCAGCCTCTTATCCCTTTTACCTATAGGGTTTATGGTTACGAGACTACACCCTAAGTGGGGTTTTCTTCGAGCCGAATGCAGTATAGGCCAAGACTTGTCAAGAATGACAAGGTACGCTCCAGACGCCCCTGGCACTCTTGACTCAACCGTCTACCTCGGCGCCTTGATCAGATTCTGCACTCCTTGGGAGAGTCCTTATTACCTTAGTCACCCAACCTAAGTCATATGCTTAAGCTGAGAATCCAAGGTGCCTCTCCCGGATGGGCTTTGTTGACCCCAAATCTCCATGACTCAGGTTACGGTGGCGGTGTAGCCTTTCCCTAAGCCATACAACATGTACCCCCTTATATGACGTACTTTAGGTCTTACATTTGCCTCTTGCAAAATTGTATTTTCGAACTAGGGTGTACGCCATAAAGTTTCGCCCCTTTCTCTTTTGTCATTGTTCTCTGATTGTCTTTTGTAGAATTCATTATCTCTGCGAGATTCTTGCACATCATCATATTGTATTTGCATTTCGCAATCTCAATTTTGTCATTCAATAAAATGTATTTTTGAGAGTTTTATTTATTGCGAGAGTGTCGCAACAAATCAATAATTCATGCATTACCTTTGCTATTCTCTGCTTCTTTGTTATTTTATGCTACTGCTTCCTTGGTAGTGGTATATTCACCATTTTTTATTCTGAGCTAGCATTATTTTCGCAACATCTCTTCTTCTTTTCTTTCGATTGCATCCACCATCAACCTCTCACTTCTTTGTGTCTCTTTGATTTTGTGTCGCCAATTTTCCTTCTTGTTTGCTCTTCCTTCGCAGGATTCTACCTCAGTTTCGTAACACCTGTTTTCTTCAACCCAATCTCCCTTTATGATTCCTACACCGCTGGGGTGAGGGAATTTGATGCACTGGTGGAAAGTTGAAGCTACACCTAGAATCCCATGTAGCCAAGGTCGACCAATTAATGCATTGTAGGGTGACTCTACGTCAACGACACAAAACAGGATTTCAGAAGATATTCCCTTCAATGGAATTCGCATAATAACCTCCCCTTTAGGCTTGTTGGCAGTACCATTAAAACCATATATCTTATATGTTGATGGTATAAGATCATCATCTCTTCCTCCCATAGTTTTATAAGTATGATAAAATAAGATGTTCACAGAGCTTCCAGTATCGATTAGAATCCTATTAATTGCCCATGAATCTTCAGCTTCATCATCCTCATCTTCTTTCGGTTTTGGATTAATTTCTAATTTTACCACCAATGTATTTTCATGTACCTCTCCATCTTCGGGGACTTCTTCTGCGGTAAAATAAATAATCTGTTTCTGCCATTCCTCTAGTGGCTAGATTTTCGCAATATTCATAATTTCTCTTCCATCATTATCTCTTGCGAACACTCTACTCAAAACATTGTCATGAAAATCTTCAATTGTCTTGTATGAATGTACGATAGAGTGACATAATAGATTCTTTGCTTTTGCACCAACTTCTATGAAGAATGTTTCCTTCTTTTTCATCGTGTTTACTTTGTGATGCTCTGCTGGTGGTGGAAATAGTAGAGATTGTGGGTGCCCTACCAAAAAATGGTTTAGTTTTCCTTGATCTATCATTCTTAAAATAATTATTTTTACATTTCTGCAATCATTTGTAGTATGTCCATGAAAATGATGATAAGAACAAAACTCATGACTTCTGTGGTTTGGAGGTGGTTCCGTTCCCATGTTCCATGGTGTTGGTATATTCTCCATCAAAATTATAGCTTCCCATATTTTCTCCACACTTGCATTTAGAGGTGGCATCTTGATTTCTTCCCATACCACCTTGTGACCTCCTTGTCCTCTATTATAGTTTTGTCTTTGACCTCCATAAGTTTCTTGCGGCTGATCGAGTCTTTCACTTTCATACTCCTCTTGATCTCGGCTTCCCATAGCCACCAGTTTCTGTTGATTGTTGCCTGTCACCTTCTCTTGTTGTACTTGCATAGTGTTCGCCACTGTGTATATTAGTTTGGGTAATAAGCTTGCATTCGCTGTTTGTAAACTGGTGTCCGCAACTGGGTCTGATTCCATTTCATTTTGCCTTTCCTCTAGAGCAATATATATTCTTGAAGTTCTCGCAATTCAATCATTGTGATCGTATTCTTGACTCTGAAAATTTGGATATACAATAGGTTGGTTGCAAACATAGCATTGATAAATGATAAGATAAGATATCTCTCATCCACACGGCAAGCCATTTCGCTACACGTAGTCCTCCATCTTTTAGTTAGGTGCTTCAAACTTTCGCCAATCCTTTGTTTTAATCCAAACACGTCTTCAATACCAGATCGCGAAGAATTATTACTTATATATGCCCCCCGGAATGTAGTCTGCAAATAATTGAAGGATGTTATCGTATTCTTTGGTAGACCTTCGAACCATTTTAACACCTCCCCTGTTAAGTTGGATGCAAAGTACTTGCATAATACGACATCATGATTTTCCCATTGCAACATATACCTCACGTAGGCTTTAATATGTTGAATTGCACAAGTTGTTCTCAAAAATGCTGGTTAATGCGGGAAAATTGCATTTCGGAGGTATTCCTCCTAGTTGTACTTCCCTTGTAAATGGAGTTTTCGCATCTTCTTATATAGCTTCATCTAATTTTCTTCTGCCTACTTCTCCTCTATTATTTAGCATTCCTCTCATTTCTTCTAATTCTTTTAAGATTTGTTTATTTACACCTGAATTTTGATCCATTGGTCTTTTTAATTTCGCCTCCCTTCTTCTGCGTTCATATCTTTCTTCTCTCGCGAAATTTTGCATTTCTTCTTCATCGTCTTCATTTCGTCTTCTTCTGCGATTCTCTTCCTCATCTCTATCTTGAATTCGCATATAATGATGTCTCTCATTTTCCCCTCCATGATTTTGTTCATTTCTTATAAATTCCATTCGCTGTCTTTCAGCTATCCTCTGTACTCTATCATACTCTTCATTGATATTACCGTTATTCCGGTTTTGTGTACGCCTTCTTTCTCGATTGTCGTGATTGTTCTGGCGAATTGTCTCCTGAAGCTCTTGTTCTTCCATTTTCGCTCTCAATCTTTCACGTTCGCATATTAAACGTGCTTGTTCAGCATAATGTCTTTCAATTTCTTCTTCAATCGTTTGTTGATTTCTTTGAGCTTCTCTCTCATGTAAAATTCTCTTTCCTTCCTCTCGATTCCCTTCGCCATCTTGATTATTTTGTCCCTGACGTTGTCCATTCTCTTGATTTCTATCATTTTTCCTATCATCAAAAGTTTCATTTTGTGGAACGTAACGATCATTAGTCCTTTCTCTATTTTCGCGATGTTCTTCATTAGGATTTGATATTTCTTCTTGAATATTATTTCCGGCATTAATTGTGGGTGAGTTTCGCCTCATCTCTCTTCTAGTCGATCTTGAATATGATTTTGTAATACTTCTCGATCTTCTACCCTGTAGTCTCATATTTTCCATCCTCAATTCGTGATTTTTCCTTGTTAGATTCGCACGTTATTATGCCTCAACCATTCTTTCTTCATGTATTCTTCGTCTCAACGTTTCTAACGCTCCAATTTCCTCATCTCCATGAATTATTCCTTCATCTGCTTCTTGATTTCTCTCTACCTGTCTATGGTTTCTGGTTTGATGCTCTTCTTCTACTTCTTCTGCTAAATTTGATTACCAAGTGTGTATACTCACCCTATCATAATCTGTATTCCTTCCTTGTATTAGTGTTTGCTTAACTGGCGGTTGAATTTGATGTTCTCCATTATTTCTCATTCTAGTAGATTCTCCCATTTCACTTCTTTCCCTTCCAGCAATTCTCTTGCTTCTTCTAACAATAGTTGGTTGTTCTGATGTATTTCTTCTTCTAGCCATTTCTTCAATGTTAACGAATTGCAAGAGATTATGTGAAATTCTTAACCAATTACTCCAAATCTTCACAAATCTCAATATTAATCTTAAATTTTTTCTATAATAATCTTCAATCTTTAATCCTCCCTGTTTCTAGCGCCATTATGTAGTTGCAGGAAATCCTACACTACACCCCTCACAAGATTTCATTAACATTCAACTCATTTTAGATTAACAATCTTAATTTGATTGATGAATCTTTGAACAATCTTACAAGAAAAGATAAAGGAATCAAGAATAACCACTGCTCTAGATTTTCTCTCTCCTATTTACTTGCTTCTCACTCAGAAAAGATCTCTCTCCTTTTCCTTTACAATGGAACGACTATTTATAGGGAATTACATAGTGGATGACAACTAATCTGTCCTTTATTTTCGGATACGACTTGCGACATTCTCGCATCCTTACAAATGCTAATCTCGCAAACTCTCTAATTTTCGCAGGAACATCACATTTTTCTCATGATTTTAGCTGACGTCGTTTATCATGTCATTTCTGAAATTGTTCTGCGACACTGTTGTGTTGTTGATAATTTCGCTGAGGCATTATTGCTTCGAGATTCTGATCCTACAACAGGGAATGTTGGAGATCTGGGCTTGCATATATTCCAGAGCCGAGGACGACTCCAATTTTAAGGTGGTGGTATTGTAATACCCTGATATTCGGCATTGGTTGACCAGATGGAATATAAGTAATGATTTGTCCTTCCCTAACACTGAGGCCTTTTCAGCACAATTAGTTCCAGAGTTGGCAGAAAACTCTGCAGTTAAGTGTGCTCGGGTGGGAGCAATCCCCGGATGGGTGACCATTCAGGAAGTTTTCTGCTGGATTACCGCAACGATGCCCGTTGAAAACCCCACACTGCCGGATAACCGCAATGGCTAAGTGGGGACAATATCGGTGGAGGGACGGGTCATTACAAGATTGAAGCAAAGATGATTTGATTCACTGGAATCGGTTCATGAACTTTAATAGCCACGGTTTGCGAATGCATTCCTTAGTCTTTTAAAGTTAAGTTCAGAAATCATCTTTAGATATATAACCTTCTTAAGTTCGAAGACTAGGTTCACGGACTTAAGACACCAGATAGAGTTTACAAACTCCAGCAAAAATTCTCGGGTTTGAGAACTTCGCCGGTTCGAGGACTTGGCTCACGAAGTAGTTTGTCAACTCCAACAAAAATTCTCGGGTTTGAGAACTTCGGCAGTTCGCAGACTGAGTTCGTAGACTTGGCACTTGCCATACTTCCGGTTCTCTTGATCAACAAAGTTCGAAAACTTCGGTTCAAGGAATCTATTGGTTATGTAACCTTAACTCTTATTCCAATCTATTGGTTATGTAACCTTAACTCTTATTTCTCGTCAAAGCAATTTTCAAAGTGATTGAAACATATCATGACTTTCGTCACTAGGTAAAGATAAAATTGGTCGAAGCAAAAAGCTTACCGACACATATTTCTAGATATATATAGGCGAGGTATACTCGGCTCGAAATACCAAATATGTATAATCTAGTCTATGTATAGCATACGACTTTTGTCTCAAAGAGTAGGAGATAGAATAGATAGACTTTTGAGTGACAGATAAGTTCAAGTCTCCACATACCTTTTTGTCGACAAGTTCCACCGGTTCCTTGAGTAGATCTTCTACTTGTATGATGAATCACCATGAAGTCCTTGAGCTCAACTACACTTACTATCCTAGTCTGAGACTTAGCTATAAGAGACTAGAAATCAAGACTTATAATTTTGATCACTAGCATTGACAAACATGCTTGAGATAGCAACGCATGGAGTTTGATCGAGCAGTGCTCTAACAACTTTCACTTCCTCACATTCATCCTCAAGATTCCAAGTCTTAGTCACTGAACATGAATCTTGGCGCCTCATGAGACGGACGACATGCTTGTGATCCTAAATACCAAAAAAACAAAATGAAAAGAATTACAAACACTTGACACAAATTTAATATAGATACACACTTGAATAAAAAACAAAGACGGATTGAGATTGCTTACGATAATATTATGGATCGTACATGCCCATGAGTATTTGTATCCAAAAAGAACATTTCCACCATCTCTTGGGGTCCCCCTTGGAAGCTCACCTTTTTCCAGTTTAAGCATCAAGTGAGGGGGAGGCATGTGGGAATTAGCTGGTTTAGTGATCACCCACTTATTCTTTCCGGTTTCGGTTGAAGTTGAAGCTTCGGTTTGTTGCACAATAGCTAGAGTTTTTTCTCCATCTCCTTCTTCTTCTTCTTCCACTGCCTCTTCAACAATTTCATCTTCGATATCCTTATCTTTATCTCCATTACCATCATCATCATCATCATCATCACCTTCTCCAACATTAGGCATTTCTTTATCACCATCATCATCATCATCATTGTTACCTCCTCCAGCATCCGGAGTGCTTTCATCAACATCATCATCATTACTGAAAAAGTGGGGGTCTAACAACACCACCCAATATTTCGCTTAGCCAATCTGTATGGACTAACTCCGTAACACTTTCTAGAGAATCAACTAGACAGTCAGACTCAATCTAGGTAAAAGTATCTCAAGGAGTTAATATATCTCTCTTGTTTTGATTTACTCAAGCTAATAGAAATCATCGAGTCCTAATCAAACACAAGGAATAACTTGGACGGTACCAAAGACCAATGTCCAAGGATCAATCAATGATAATCAACAACCAAAGGTTGGATTAATATAATTAATGATCTAAACGCACAACCTGTATTATTTCAATTATAAAGATAAACAATATAATGCGGAAACTGAAATAACACAGACACCAGAAATTTTGTTAACGAGGAAACCGAAAATGCAGAAAAACCCCGGGACCTAGTCCAGATTGAATACACACTATGTTAAGCCGCTACAGACACTAGCCTACTCCAAGTTAACTTCTGACTGGACTATAGTTGAACCCCAATCAGTCTCCCACTGATACAAGGTACAGTTGTACTCCCTACACCTCTGATCCCAACAAGATACTGCGCACTTGATTTCCATAGCTGATCTCACCCACAACTAAGAGTTGCTACGACCCAAAATCGCAGGCTTTAACAATAAACAAATTTGTCTCACACAAACAAGTCTATCAAAGGATCAATCTGTCTCCCACAGAAAAACCCTAAAGTTTTTGTTCCGTATTTTGATAATAATCAAGGCGAACAGGAACCAATTGATAATCCGGTCTTATATTCCCCAAGAACAACCTAGATTAATCAATCACCTCACAACAATCTTAATTGTATGGTAGCGAAACAAGATGTTGCGGAATCACAAACAATGAGGCGAAGATGTTTGTGATTACTTTTTATATCTTGTCTATCGGAGAAATCAAACAATTTCAATCCAATCAATATGATTGTACTGTTACGATAGAAGATGCAAGATCATATCATACAACTACGATTAAAGTAGTATCAGTCTGGCTTCACAATCCCAATGAAGTATTTAAGTCGTTAACCTGGTTTTAGAAGAAGAAAATCAAAGGTTAAAGGAGAACCGACTCTAGCATGCAAACTAGTATTACACGTAAGGTGTGGGGATTAGTTTTGCAGAGTTGCTAGATGTCCCCTTATATAGCCTTTCAAATCAGGGTTTTGCCTTAGTTACAAAGCAATCAATATACACCGTTAGATGAAAACCTGATTTAGATTCAAGCTAATATTTCTCAACTGCTAGATCGAAAACTTATCTTGTTATACACAAATGACTGTACGCTTCTAAGTTTGTTAACCGCACCCAAACGTGTACATTGTTGGTTCAACAGTAGTTTACCAAAAGATTAACCATATGAGCATTTCATACCAACCATGTTCTTCTTCACCATAACTAGTTCAAATGACTCAAATGAACTAGTTGAGAGAGGTGTTCAATTGCAAGGAAATCTTATCTAACTACACAAGACACAATTGAAGCAAAAATTATTTGATTCACTCGAATCAGTTCATGAACTTTGATAGCCATGGTTTGCAAATGTATTCCTTAGTCATTTAAGATTAAGTTCAGAAATCATATTTAGATATATAACCTTCTCAAGTTCGCGACTAGGTTCGCGTACTTAAGACACCAGATAGAGTTTACAAACTCCAGAAGAGATTCTCGGGTTTGAGCACTTCACCGGTTCACGGACTGGGTTCGTGGATTTGGCTCACGCAAGTAGTTTGTCAACTCCAGCAGAAATTCTCGGGTTTGAGAACTTCGGCAGTTCGAGGACTGCGTTCGCGGACTTGGCACTTATCATACTTCCGGTTCTCTTGATCAACAAAGTTCGAAAACTTCGGTTCAAGGAATCCATTGGTTATGTAATCTAAACTCTCATTCCAATCATTGAAACATTCTTAGAGGATGTTATATAGTTGTTACACCATTTCTCATCAAAGCAATTTTCAAAGTGATTGAAACATATCATGACTTTCGTCACTAGGTAAAGATAAACTTGGTCGAAGCGAAAAGCTTACCAACACATATTTCGAGATATAGATAGGCGAGGTATACTCGTCTCGGAATACCAAATGTGTATAATCTAGTCTATATACATATGACTTTTGTCTCAAAGAGTAGGAGATAGACTTTTGAGTGACAAATAAGTTCAAGTCTCCACATACCTTTTTTTCGAGATGTTCCACCGGTTCCTTGAGTAGATCTTCTACTTTTATGATGAATCTCCATGAAGTCCTTGAGTTCAACTACATTTACTATCCCAGTCCGAGACTTAGCTATAAGAGACTAGAAATTAAGACTTATAATTTTGATCACTAACATGAGATAGCAACGCATGCGAGTTTGACCGAGCAGTGCTCTAACAATCTCCCCCTTTGTCAATTTTAGTGACAAAACTATCAATATATATGGAATACAAAAAAGATAATGAAACTTTAGTAGCTCCTATTCCACATGTCTAATCTTCAACATTCCTCGAAATCTTCGTCATTTCCAAGTACTTCAATGATCCCAAAGGTTGTAAGTTTAGCACCATCCTTGTTGAAGATCCGTAGCTATAACAATGAGAAAGCATCGGTCTCGATTATTGTATAAAGTGTCATAGCATTATTACACAGTGTCAAAGTTCAATTGTATCACAACTTCAACAATAATACTATGGTGATATTTTTCACTCCCCCTTAGTCAATACTCCATCTCACATGAAAACCACTCCCCCTTACACAATGATCTGAAAACCATATGTATTTGTAGTGTGAACTACATATTAATTCTCCCCCTTTTTATCAATAAAATTGGCAAAGGTACAAGAACTGGATCATAATGAAATTTCTGTAAGAGACATTTCATGACTGAGATAAAGAAACACACATCATATTATTTAGATGCAATCATATAGCCGAAGCTAACAACATTCACCAAGGAGTTTAAAGATACAAGATAACCCCTCTAAAATTCCACAGCCGCACACCCCTCGAGATATGACCATTAAGCACAAGTTCAAAAGAACTCTCCCCCATTTGATGTCATTCCCGAAAGAACAACAACGAGCGACCTTAATTTCAAGAGAAAATAAGGATTTTTATTGGACACCAAAACCATGAGAATGATTTTTATATCCAAAACTCAATCAAATTATTCATAAGTAAACCCATGAATAATTTAATCGGAATACATAATCAAATTAAACACAAAGTGATCAATTTAATTCATTGTGCTCAACATAAGTAAACTTACGGAGCAACGACTAAGATAACCATACAAGAGAGTGATTGGCTTAATCGTTCATATACTCAACACAAGAGAAATTGTGGAACAATAACTAAATAATCAAGAAGATAATTAATTTAGTTCTAAATGCTCAACATAAAGTACCTCACGGAACAACCAACAAAGCTAATCAAAAAATAATCAACTCGGTTGTATCGTGCTCAACATAATATACATTACGGAGCCTCATGGTAATACAAAAAGATGGATCAATGAAGATCAATACCGTGGAATACACAAGGATTCATTCTTTTGGACAAGCATATACAATAGCAATAATCCTTGGATACAAAAGATTTTAACCTATCTTCCATCAAAGATTGACAATATAGGCTTAACTTTTTTAAATGTCAAAAGTCTATTCATCCTTAAATCAATACATGAATACCGATCATGAACGACTTTACTTTTGACAAAATATGGGACAACATAGTTCATGGACGTAAACACCAATATCCCATAACAATTTGCAATATAACAAATCATAAAGATTAAATATTGCAAAAAAACATCCTCCAAATAGTTTTAGAATTTTAAACCAAGAAACCTAAAAACATGAATATGGAAATAATAGCTATGTGTAGTCACAATCATCGCTATTCAAAGCACTAGTTATTTTTCTTACTAAGCCAAAAGGAAGACATACTAGGCAACAAAAATAACACAGGAAACTTGATTTAAAACACCTTAAACCCTGTCAGCAACGAGAGATTGAACATGAACGAGTTCATCAGTTGCCTTCTTTAGTTCGTTTTTCAGAAAACCAAGATTCCTTGTTGCAATCCTGAGATGCTCACGAACAACTTCAAAGTCATGAAGAATATTTCCTACCAATTGTGAAGACATTTGAACTGGTAGTTTGTTTTCATGAGCAACAACATGAAAGCATGTTATGGAGACATCAATCAATTCACTGGTCTTGTCCTGCTTTACTTCAACAACCTTGTTGCTTTCATCCATTGTGTACACACAAAAAGAATTCAACAGAATCTTTTGACCTTATGGAGCACAATATTTATAAAGCATTACAGAAACCCTAGGAACTATAGCGTTCATGTGGGTCAGGTGCGTGTACTAGCGGTCAAACACATGTGAGACCCGACGAAAATAAGAAGCAAGCGGAAAACACTTAGCGTAGGGATGAAAGGAAGGGACAAACCAAAAGAAAAACTAGAGAAGAATATAACTCCCAAGAAAACTCAATACACTCCTGCCAACTTTCTCAAGATAAGCATCTTGAGAACAAAGATAATCCTTCTTATTTAAAAGAGGGATGCAACCCTATGCAGTCATAGTGTACTAAGATGAGCATTTGGCTCATCATCATTGACTTCTTATTTATCTCATTCAAGGGGATTTAGAGAGGAATTACACATAATATTTGAAGAAGGTTTAACAAGAGAGGAACTCGAAATACCTAAGCGAGTTGCTATCCAAGTCTTTTTGATGCCCCGTTTGAGTTTGTTTATGCCGACCTTAAGGTCTGTGACTCGATTATTTATATGCATGAAGTCTGGATCAAGAGTCTTGGAACCACATTCTTCTTCAGGGCGAAACAAGGATTTTACCCTTATTTTCCTATGCCTTTTTCTCTTTTCAGAGTTATTTAGGAAGTCAGTAGATCTACTGTTGTTCTTCCTCCTACCTTTGTTGGCGTTTTTTGATCCAACAACACAATCAAGAAAGAACTTGTTACGGTGTCTTGTTTTATTGTAGAAACTATTATTTGACCCAACAAAATGAGGGACAGGTTTAATAACTTCTTTAAACACCCATGCAAGGATGTTGTGAAGTTTTTCATTCCTAATCCGAAAATGACATTTCTGCTCAGGATGTCCTTTGTTTCCACAATAATAGCAGTTCAAGGGTTTGCCTGTCTTTATGCGAGTCGATTTAGAGGGAGAACAATCCTTACCTTTAGATATATTGGATGCTGCAAGCGGTTTTTCACATAAGGAATTTTTGATAGATTTAACAAAACTGATCTTACTAGTTCTTGGAGCGTCTATTCCTGTATTTCCCAGACCACGTGTATCACGATGTTCTTTACATGCTCCAATCATAGAAGATAATTTTGTAGAGCTCGAATTGAATCTACTCAGATTCTCTTCCAGTGATTTTACTCTATCAAGAGCAGCAGCAAGGTCCGTTTCCAAGGATTTTTATTTGGCAAGGAGACTGAGTTCTTTGTCGTTAGAGCATTTTTGTTAAGAGTCGTATCTTGCATCAGCGTCTACAATTTTTTCCTTCAACAAATAGATATTTCGGAGAAGATTATCACATTCAGATCTTTTAGTGCGTAAATCTTCATCACGATCTTTAACGATAAATTTTAAGAGTCTATACCCACCATCATATCCTTTAAAGAGTTTTCTCAATTTTCTGTTTTCTCGACAAAGAGGATCCATGTATTTACTGAAGCAAGTTGTTGACTTCTTTTCTTTCAAAGCACGATCAAACAACTTGATATATTGAGCAACTTCCTCATCAACACTTTTCCCTTCTTCTGAATCATTATCCTCTGAAAGATCATCCAATTGTTCATCAAGAGATTTTTCCCAATCGAATGTAGATTCAGACAAGGGACAAGAGACAAAGGTTTTCTTAGAGGTTTCAGGACTTTGAAACACACCAGAGCGATTTTGAACTGATGTTGCGTCATTAGAGATAATATCGTCCATTCTCAGATAGCCACAAACACAGACTTGTAAGGTCTTGAACCTGTTTGCCTGCTCTGATACCAATTGAAAAAGCGGGGGTCTAACAACACCACCCAATATTTTGCTTAGAAATCTGTATGGACTAACTCCGAAACACTTTCTAGAGAATCAACTAGACAGTCAGACTCAATCTAGGTAAAAGTATCTCAAGGAGTTAATATCTCTCTCTTGTTTTGATTTACTCAAGCTAATAGAAATCAGCGAGTCCTAATCAAACACAAGGAATAACTTGGACGGTACCAAGGATCAATCAATGATAATCAAAAACCAAAGGTTGGATTAATCTAATTGATGATTTGAACGCACAACCTGTATTATTTCAATTATAAAGATAAACAATATAATGCGGAAACTGAAATAACACAGACACCAGAAATTTTGTTAACGAGGAAACCGCAAATGCAGAAAAACGCCGTGACCTAGTCTAGATTGAATACACATTGTATTAAGCCGCTACAGACACAAGCCTACTCCAAACTAACTTCGGACTGGACTATAGTTGAACCCCAATCAGTCTCCCACTGATCCAAGTTACATTTGTACTCCCTACGCCTCTGATCCCACCAGGATACTGCGCACTTGATTCCCTTAGTTGATCTCACCCACAACTAAGAGTTGCTACGACCCAAAATCACAGGCTTTAAAAATAAATAAATTTGTCCCACACAGACAAGTCTATCAAAGGATCAATCTCTCTCCATAGAAAATCCTAAAGTTTTTGTTCTGTCTTTTGATAATAATCAAGGCGAACAGGAACCAATTGATAATCCGGTCTTATATTCCCGAAGAACAGTCTAGATTAATCAATCACCTTACAACAATCTTAATCGTATGGTAGCGAAACAAGATGTTGCGGAATCACAAACAATGAGACGTGTTTGTGATTACTTTTTATATCTTGCCTATCGGAGAAATCAAACAATCTCAAGCCAATCAATATGATTATACTGTTACGATAGAAGATGCAAGATAAGATCACACAACTACGATAAAAGTAGTATCGGTCTGGCTTCACAATCCCAATGAAGTATTTAAGTCGTTAACCTGGTTTTAGAAGAAGAAAACCAAAGGTTAAAGGAGAACTGACTCTAGCACGCAAACTAGTATCACACGTAAGGTGTGGGGATTAGTTTTGCAGAGTTGCTAGATGTCCCCTTATATATCCTTTCAAATCAGGGTTTTGCCTTAGTTACAAAGCAATCAATATCCACCGTCAGATGAAAACCTGATTTAGATTCAAGCTAATATTTCTCAACCGTTAGATCAAAAGCTTAGCTTGTTATACACAAATTACCGTACGCTTCTAGGTTTTTTAACCGCACCCAAACGTGTACATTGTTGGTTCAACAATAGTTTACCAAAAGGTTAACCATATGAGCATTTCATACCAACCATGTTCTTCTTCACCATAACTGTAGGATCAGAATCTCACAATAATAATGTTTCAGCGAAATTATCAATGACACAACACTTAAGCGTCGCAAAATAACTCCAGAAATGATAAAATAAATGACGTCATCTAAGAACACGAGAAAGATATGATAGTCATGCGAAAATTAGAGAGCTTGCGAAATTAACATTTGTAAGGTTGCGAGAATGTCGCAAACCATATTCGAAAATAAAGGACAAATTAGCTGTCATCCACTATGTATTTCCTTATAAATAGTCATTCGAGTTGTAAAGAAGGGGAGAGATATTTTTTGAGTAAGAAACAAGTAAATAGGAGAGAGAAAGTTCAGAGCAGAGATCATTCTTGAATTCTTTGTCTTTCTTGTAAGAACATTCAAAAAAAATTTAATCAATAAAATTGAGAGTGTAAACCTAAAAATGAGCTAATCAACAATGAAATCATATGAAGGGTGTAGTGTAGGATTTCCTGCAACTACATAATGGCGCTAGAAACAGGGACTGAAGATCGAAAGTTGAAGATTGTTGATTGAAAATATTCAAATCAAGAAAGTGATTAAATAAATCAGTGAATCAGTTAGAAGAAAGATGAGTAGAATTAATGAAAATGGCAAAAGATTGGAGTGTAATATGATAACAAAAAACTTGACTAATGAATTCCATAAAAACATCAAAGGAAGAATACATAAACGAAATTTTGAAGGAAAGAAAGTTATGGCGGTAGAAAAAACATCACCCTTAAAAGATTGGGAAAAGCAAAAAATTGCATTCGTGGCGGAAGAAATACCAAAAGAAAATTTGAACCATACATCTCCGTTGGTCATCACAGTGCCTATTACACGAAAAGAGAAGGAGACAACAATAAAATCCACAAGAGAATGGATGTTGAACAGAACTTTAATCGATACAGGATGTTCAGTTGATATAATATTTTATCATGCATTCCGGGGAATGGGATATAAGACGAAGAAATGTCTAGTTCAACATATTTTGTTCACGGCTTTGGAAAATCCACAACAAAACCTAAAGGAGAAATAGTGGTACGAATTCCACTTGGAGAAATCGAAACACATGTTTTTTTTTACATTTGTGGTGGTATAGCAATATAATATGTTATTAGGAAGATCATGGATACATGCGATAAAAGTGTGGTATCAACGTTGCATCAATGTATTAAATTCCCCACTCCAAATGGAATAGGTGAAATCAGAGGAGATGTTGACAATGCGAAATTATGTCATCAAATTGAAGTAAACATTATGAAGACAAGCAAAAAAGAAACAATTTCGCAGAAAATTGGCAAAGGAAGCAAAAAGAAGAAGAATTTAGAGTATATATGATAAGGGCAAAAGAAGGCAAAGGAATACCCAGCGAAATTTCGGAAGAAGGAAGACCCAAAAGCAATAAAAGAACCAACACCAATGGGAGAACCTAAACCCAGTTACACTGCCGCAGAACCAACAAAGAAATAAATGTTGGGACTATAGAGGAGCCTCTAATGTTGAGAATTGGAACCAAAATGGATAAGAAGAAGAAGAAAGAACTGTTAACTTGTTGCGAGAATATAAAGATATTTTCGCAGGAAACATGGATGAGATACCAGGAATAGATCCATCAATTGCATGCCAAATTGGAGATTAACAAAAATGTGAGACCATTTAAACAGAGAATAAAAAAATTGCAACAACTTACCATTCCCAAATAGAAGAAGAATTACAGAAAATGCTTGAGGCAGGAATATAAGAGAAGCTAAATACCCAGAATGGATAGCGAATATGGTCATTGTCCCAAAGAAAAACAAGGAATCAGGATTTGCATAGATTTCACTGATTTAAACAAAGCTTGCCCCAAAGATAGTTTTCCGTTACCAGATATTCCTCAAATGGTGGAATCCGCAGCGGGAAATGATAGGGTATCATCTTTAGATGGGTACAAAGGGTATAACCAAATCCCTCTCGCTGAAGAAGATCAAGAACATACTGCTTTCTTTGCCCCTAGAGGTTTATATTGTTACACGAAAATGCCATTTGGTTTGCGAAAACGCGGGAGCGACATATCAAAGAATGGTAGAGAAGGTGTTCGCAAAATGGATACATAAAACATTAGAAGTATACGTGGACGACATGTTAGTAAAGAGTAAAGAAGCTAAAGACCATGTACAAGACTTGAGGGAGATTTTTGAACAAATGCGGCAGTATAACATTAAATTGAATCCTGAGAAGTGTACTATTGGAGTTGCATCGGGAAAATTTTTAGGCTACATTGTATCAAAGGAAGGAATACAGGTTGATCCAGAAAAAGTGCAAGCAGTTCGTGACATGCCAACACCAGCAACAATAAAAGATGTACAGAAGTTGAATGGGCTTCTAGCTTCGCTGGGGAGATTCATTTCGCGATCATCAGACAAATGCAAATATTTTTTCGATATACTCAAGAAGGGTGCAAAATTTAAATGGAGTGATGAATGTGAAAAGGCTTTTCAAGGAATCAAAGAACATCTTATGAATACAACTATTTTACAAAAGGCAGAAAGGAGAAGAATTATTGATTTACCTTGCGACAACGTCGCATGCATTAAGTGTGTTATTGCGAGTAGACGCAGGAGTGGAGAAACCCATTTATTACATTAGCAAAACTTTTAATACGCTGAGAAGAATTACTCAAAGATTGAAAAGTTAATCTTAGCATTAGTTTATGCATCATTTAAGCTCCGCATATACTTTCAAGCACACAAGATAAAGGTATTAACAAAAGTACCAATTGAATCAGTGATGAAGAATTCTAAAAGATCAGGAAGGGTGGAGAGATGGAATGCACAAGTAGGCCACTTTGATATTAAATATGAAATTTTGTCTTCACCAAAATCACAAGTTGTTGCGGATTTCTTGGCAGAATTTCCTTTAGAAGAAGATGAAGCAGTAGAAGAAATGATGGATGTAGAAGAAGAACATGGAGATCCAAAAGATTTATTAACAGAACCAAATAGATGGGAAATATTGGTAGATGGATCATCAAATGGAGAAGGAAATGGAGTTGGAATTGTTTTAATTTCGCCAGAAGGAATAAAGATGGCTTTTTCATTCAGATTGGAATTTGCATCCACTAATAATGAAACAGAATATGAAGCTGTGATACATGCCTTAAAATTCGCAATAGAAATGAAACTAGAAAATGCCAGGATCACTAGTGATTCGCAGCTAGTTATTCGCCAAATAAAAGGAGAGTATACTACAAATGAACCATCCTTGAAGAAATACAAGAAGCTGGTTGAAGAATTATCAGCGAAAATCCCAAAATAAAATGGAGGCACATTTCAAGAAAGGATAATAGACTCGCAGACGCTTTTGCTTTCATCTCAAGCATGATGACAGATCCAACTGCGAGATGCATAAAAATACAAACACTTCTGTCACCATCAATCAATAAAGAAGAGGAAGATGTGGATGTGATGATAATAGATAATGAAAAAGAAGAACAAATAAACAATTCGCAGACTGGAGAATGGAACTTCATGCATATTTGGCGAAAGGAGAAACACCAAGAAATAGATTGGAAACACACAAGTTAAAAAGCCGAGCAACGAATTATGAATTAAGAGATGGGTTGCTATACCAAAAATCCTTTAGTGGACCATCACTCATATGTTTGACACGAGAGGAAGGAGAAAAGGTACTGAAAATGTTACATAGTGGAGATGCTGGCAATCATAGTGGAGGAAGATCTTTGGCACATAGAGCAAAAATGGAAGTTTATTATTGGCTATACATGCATGAAGATGCAAAACAAATATCAAGGCGTTGCGAAGATTGTCAGCGGCATGGAATGAAAATACATGCACCAGGAGCACCATTGTCATCTTCAACCAGTGTGTGGCCCTTTGGAAAATGGGGCTTAGACATTGTGGGGACACTTTTACCAGGAACTGGACAAAGAAGATACTTAATAGTCGCAACAGATTATTTCACAAAATGGACAGAAGTGAAGGCAGCACAATATATTCGCGACAAAGATATCTTTACATTCATATTCGAAAATATCATTTGCAGATTTGGAATTCCTGCACAGTTGGTATCTGCTAATGGGAAACAATTTGAGGGGCAGAATATAGAAATGTTACTTAATGCATTCAAGATAAAATGTGGAAAGTCCACTCCTTTGTATCCACAAGCTAATGGGAAAGTAGAAGCAACAAATAAAACAATTGCAGATATATTAAAGAAGAAATTGGAAGGACATCACAGATCATGGTGCGAACAAGTACATAATGCAGTATGGGCTTATAATACAACTATAAGAGAAGCTACTGGAATGTCACCTTTTTGTTTAACATACGGAGTTGAAGCGGTGTTACCAACAGAAGTTGTTATTCCGATAACAAAAAGAGAAGCTTGGGAGAAAAATCTTAGTGCGGGCTTAATTCTAAACAAACTTGATGAATTAGAAGAAAGAAGAGAAAAATCTTTACAACATATAGAGAATTATCAGCGAAGATTAGCTCGAGAATAAAATAAACGTGTCAAAGTACGCGAATTTCAACCAAGAGATTTAGTTCTGCGAGAAACACCAATATATCAGCGAGAAAATGGTGGAAAATTAGCGAAAAAATGGGATGGACCTTACATCATTAAGGAGATAGTTGGAACAGGAGCTTATAGATTAATGGATCCAGAAGGAAGAGATGTTGGTCATAGATTAGACAGACCATGAAACAGGTTGTATTTAAAAAGATATTATCAGTAAGAAGCTTTGAGAAGTTATGAATTCTGAAAGAATAATTGCAGAATTACAAAAGAATATCATGATGTGCGAAATTGTCGCAGAGATAATCACAGAACAATGACATAAAAGAAAGGGGCGAACCTTTATGGCGTACACCCTAGTTCACGAATACAATTTCGCAAGAGGCAAATGTAAGACCTAAAGTACGTCATATTAGGGGGTACCTGTTGCATGGCTCAGGGAAAGGCCACACCACCACCGGAACCTGAGTCATGGAGATTTGGGGTCAATAAAGCCCATCCGGGAGAGGCATCTTGGATTCTCAGCTTAAGCATATGACTTAGGATGTGCGAGTAAGGTAATAAGGACTCTCCCAAGGAGTGCAGAATCTGATCAAGGCGCCGAGGTACACGGTTGAGTCAAGAGTGCCGGGGGCGTTTGAAGTGTCCTTGCCATTCTTGACAAGTCTTGGCTCATACTGCACTCGGTCTGAAGAAAACCCCACTTAGGGTGCATTCTCGTAACCTTAATCCCTATAGGTAAAAGGGATAAGAGGCTGCGAAAACAACTGGTTGTTGTTAAGACTGGATGGGAGGAGCTAACCTTGTATGGTAGAAGTACGCCTCCTTGAAGGGGCAACCAGGGGGAGATAAGGGCGGCACCCTCCATTAGGGAGCTTATAAGTGTCTTAAGACGCAAATGTCATGAGGCTTTTTATTCGCAAGGATATTAAGACTTGTCATATTTGCGCAACAATCCTGAAGAGGCAATAATACAAAAGAAAAAGATAAGACGAGATCAATGGGTTTTCGCATGAAAGTGCGAAGACGTCCTGCGATTTCGTCGCAAGACGACAATGTCATGAGGCTTTATTTTCGCAAGAATATTTAGGCCTGTCATATTGTCGCAACATTCCAGAAGAGGCCATAATACAAAAGAAAAAGTTAAGGCAAGATCAATGGGTTTTTGCATGAAAGTGCAAGGACGTCCTGCGATTTTGTCGCAATGACAAAAGGTGGCAAAATAAGACCATATGATAAAACAAATTAATTATAAGTATTCACAACAAATTATTTTTTGCAAGAAAGATAATGAGAGGCAAGTATGGGAATCAATACACAAGAAGCATTATCTTTCTCATCAACAAAATATTAAAAGAAAAGTTGATTCCAAAGTTGGTAGAAAAGTGTAATTTGCAAAAGTGATAGAAATAAGACAATTCAAGAAGACAAAGCTAGATAAGAAGCTCAAGCTTCAATATTAATGTCAGTAACAGGAGATGACAAAAATTCTTCGCAATATTCTCGCAAGCTTCTCCTTCATTTCGGTTTTGATCTTCGCCATGACTAGCATCTTGATTATCGCCAGCAATTACTTCTTCAGGAGAAATTTCTTTCTCATTCTGATTAACACCAGCAGATACTTCTTTAGAAGGAACCTCTTCTTTATCTTCCAAGAAATTATCCTATGCACCGCTTTCGTAATCATAATCACTATCAGCAGGACGATGAACTTCATCATCATCTACTTCTAAAGGATCAATTGATGTAGAAGGAAGAGAGTTGGACAATAAAATGTCATTTACGAGAACTTCAGCCCGGAGATGAACTTGGTGAAGAACCAGTGAGGGTAGAGACGAGCAATGCATTCTCTTTGCGAATTTTAGCATATTTAGCCTCCAGATCAGAAATAGAAGAGTGAAGATTCTTCTCAGACTCTGCGAAAAATAGAATACAAAATTTTATTAAGATAAGGAATTCAGAGAGATATGACAAAGAAAAGATAATTAAGGCAGTCAAACTATTATGACTACCTTCCTTTTGCGAAATAAGGTGTTGAATCAAGGATAGACAACTATTCTCTCAATGGTCCATTGCATCATCAAATTTATCTCCAACTAAACCTTTAAGTCGAGACTGAAGATTTTTTTCTTTAGAAATAAGAAAGGCATTCTTCTTCGCAAGAGAAGAATAAGATTCTTCTAATTTGGAATATTGTTCTTTAAGCTGGTTTGCCTTCACACTTAAAGCTATTCTACCTTGAATGAGTGTATCTCTTTCAGCGATAGATGATTCTGTTACTTCTTTAAGTTCATATCTCAAAGAGCGAAGAGATTGCTCTTGGTCAGCACATACTTTTTGGAGAATACTAAGTTGTTGCAAAGATATCGCTATCTTGTTTAAATAAGTTCGCTTCTCTTGAGATAAGGTTTTATTCTCATCTGATAAAGTTTCCATCCCTAAATTAGCTTTAGTTAAAGAATAAGAAAAACGAGATACTTCATTACTTAATAGATATTGTCTTTGAACTAATTGGGTATTTTCATTGGTAAGATTATTTATCTGATCAAGAGAATATGAATAGAGGTTATCTAATTGGTTATATTGATCCATTAAGATTTCTTTATCAACGCGGGCTTCTTCAACAACTGATTCAAATTGATATATCTCCATTAATCGTTTCTGATTTAATGCTTAACATGCGAAAGAGGGATTTAAAGGATAATTAAACATGGGAAGGATAAAACCATCGAAAAGGAAAATTAAAGACATAGATAAAGAAATCATACCTCTTAATTCATCATTCTTCTTGCGATCCAGCAAAACATTCTGAAGCTTCTGATTTTCAAGACGAAGAGCATTACATTCTTTTTCTAAAGATGTCTGCGAAGCAGCTCTGCCAGAACCCAAATGCTTGCTCAGAATCTCGCAAACATTAGACTTGATGGGATCAGTAGAATACTTCTTGCCGTCATCCAGAATTTCAGATAAAACTTTGAAAGCAATATTTATCCATTCCACGGTCTCTTTCGACAGAGGAAGAGACTTGGCTAGAGAACTGGTAGAGACAGAAGGTTGAGAAACATTATCAATGGGAAGAGAAGAGGTTTCAGTCGCAGAAGGATCCACAAGGGGAATTTCAATCATAGAAAGGTCAATTGAAGAAATGAAATCAGAGGCAACATTTTCGCGAATTGGAGATAAAGGTTTATCTTGCGAAGATGTCGCAGAAGATTTGGAAGAAATGAAATCAGATGCAACATTTTCGTGAATTGGAGATAAAGGTTTATCTTGCGAAGATGTCGCAGGAGATTTGGAAGAAATGAGTAGGTGGAAGGGAACAGAAGTTGGAACAGCTTTAAGGTGGCGAGATTTCTTGAGAGGTTTATTAAGATCTTTATCACCCTGCGAATTACAATCCAGATAAGAAACAGAGGCAACAATATTTTTATTAGAAAAAGATAGTGTTTCTTACTACCTTCTCATTCGCAGACTTTCTTTTATGTGCGACAACCTTATGCTGTGATTTGGGAATGTTAGGGTTCTGAACTGTAAATCTAGTGTTGGAGCCGCTTTTGCTGAAATAACAAGAGTATGGGAATCGTATAAACAACATAAACAACATCAAATAAGGCAATAAACAAGATCAACTTCAGATATGTTAATTTCAGCAAAACTCATAAAGAAGAAAAAAGAAGACTAACCTTGATGAATCCATGAAAAATAATAGCAGGGAGATTGTCTCGAAGAAAATTATGAACTATGAAGATCTAGTATGAAGATGAATAAGAACTTAAAAAGGTTGAAGAAGAAAGAAGAAAAGTTGCAATAATGGAATTTGCAGAAGAACGATGAAGTTGCAGAGAGAATAAAAGGAAAGAAGAAGAGAGTGAAAAGGAATATATATAGAGGGAATTTTCCTCGAAAAAATAAACACGGTTAATACGGGAAGATATAAGCGGTTAAAAAGTAACGGTTACAAAAGACGTGTCGAGAAATAAATGGAAGAAAGAATACGTGTGATAAATGCAGAATATGAAAAGATAAGCAGTTGCGGCATTTCTCACATCATTCTCTACTTCGCAGAAAAGATATGAGAAGAGGCAAGATGTAGGATCAGAATCTCGCAATAATAATGTTTCTGCGAAATTATCAATGACACAGCACTTAAGCATCGCAAAATAACTCCAGAAATGAGAAAGTAAATGACTTCAGCTAAGAACACGAGAAAGATATGATAGTCCTTCGAAAATTAGAGATCTTGCGAAATTAACATTTGTAAGGTTGCAAGAATGTCGCAAACCATATCCGAAAATAAAGGACAGATTAGCTGTCATCCACTATGTATTTCCTTATAAATAGTCATTCGAGTTGTAAAGAAGGGGAGAGATCTTTTCTGAGTAAGAAACAAGTAAATAGGAGAGAGAAAGTTCAGAGCAGAGATCATTCTTGACTTCTTTGTCTTTCTTGTAAGAACATTCAAAATTTAATCAATAAAATTAAGAGTGTAAACCTAAAAATGAGCTGATCAACAATGAAATCATATGAAGGGTGTAGTGTAGGATTTCCCGCAACTACAATAACTAGTTCAAATGACTCAAATGAATAAGAGAGTTGTTCAATTGCAAGGAAATCTTATGTACCTACACAAGACACAATTGAAGCAAAGATGATTTGATTCACTCGAGTCAGTTGATGAACTTTAATAGCCACGGTTTGCAAATGCATTCCTTAGTCTTTTAAGATTAAGTTCAGAAATCATCTTTAGATATATAACCTTCTCAAGTTCGCAGACTAGGTTCGCGGACTTAAGACACCTGATAGAGTTTACAAACTCCAGCAGAAATTCTCGGGTTTGAGAACTTCGCTGGTATGTGGACTGGGTTCGCGGACTTGGCTCACGCAAATAGTTTGTCAACTCCAGCAAAAATTCTTGGGTTTGAGAAATTTTGCAGTTCGCGGACTGAGTTCGCGGACTTGGCACTTTCCATACTTCCGGTTCTCTTGATCAACAAAGTTCGAAAACTTCGATTCAAGGAATCCATTGGTTATGTAATCTAAACTCTCATTCCAATCATTGAAACATTCTTAGAGGACGTTATATAGTTGTTACACGATTTCTCGTCAAAGCAATTTTCAAAGTGATTGAAACATATCATAACTTTCGTCACTAGGTAAAGATAAACTTGGTCGAAGCGATAAGCTTACCAACACATATTTCGAGATATAGATAGGCGAGGTATACTCGGCTCGAAATACCAAATGTGTCTAATCTAGTCTATATATATAGCATACGACTTTTGTCCCAAAGAGTAGGAGATAGAATAGATAGACTTTTGAGTGACAAATAAGTTCAAGTCTCCACATACCTTTTTGTCGATAAGTTCCACCGGTTCCTTGAGTAGATCTTCTACTTTTATGATGAATCGCCATGAAGTCCTTGAGCTCAACTACATTTACTATCCCAGTCCGAGACTTAGCTATAAGAGACTAAAATTCAAGACTTATAGTTTTGATCACTAACATTGACAAACATGCTCGAGATAGCAACGCATGCGAGTTTGACCGAGCAGTGCTCTAACAATGTCCCCCTTTGTCAATTTTAGTGACAAAACTATCAATACATATGGAATACAAAAAAGATAATAAAACTTTAGTAGCTCCTATTCCACATGTCTAATCTTCAACAATCCTCGAAATCTTTGTCATTTCCAAGTACTTCAATGATCACAAAAGTTGTAAGTTTAGCACCATCGTTGTTGAAGATCCGTAGCTATAACAATGAGAAAGCATCGGTCTCGATTATTGTTATAAAGTGTCGTAGCATTATTACACAGTGTCAAAGTTCAATTGAACCACAACTTCAACAATAATACTATGGTGATATGTATCACTCCCCCTTAGTCAATACTCCATCTCACTTGAAAACCACTCCCCCTTACACAATGATCCGAAAACCATATGTATTTGTAGTGTGAACTACATATTAATTCTCCCCCTTTTTATCAATAAAATTGGCAAAGGTACAAGAACTGGATCATAATGAAATTTCCGTAAGAGACATTTCATGACTGAGAGAAAGAAACACACATCATTTTATTTAGATGCAATCATATAGACGAAGCTAACAACATTCATCAAGGAGTTTAAAGATACAAGATAACCCCTCTAAAATTCCACAGCCGCACACCCCTCGAGATATGACCATTAAGCACAAGTTCAAAAGAACTCTCCCCTATTTGATGTCATTCCCGAAAGAACAACAACGAGCGACCTTAATTTCAAGAGAAAAGAAGGATTTTTACTGGACACCAAAACCATGAGAACGATTTTTATATCCAAAACTCAATCAAATTATTCATAAGTAAACCCATGAATAATTTAATCGGAATACTTAATCAAATTAAACACAAAATGATCAATTTAATTCATTGTGCTCAACATAAGTAAACTTACGGAGCAACGACTAAGATAACCATACAAGAGAGTGATTGGATTAATCGTTCATATACTCAACACAAGAGAACTTGTGGAGCAATAACTAAATAATCAAGAAGATAATTAATTTAGTTCTAAATGCTCAACATAAAGTACCTCACGGAACAACCAACAAAGATAATCAAAAAATAATCAACTCGGTTGTATCGTACTCAGCATAAGATACATTAAGGAGCCTCATGGTAATACAAATTAATGAAGATCAATACCGTGGAATACACAAGGATTCATTCTTTTGCACAAGCATATACAATAGCAATAATCCTTGGATACAAAAGATTTTAACCTATCTTCCATCAAAGATTGACAATATAGGATTAACTTTTGTAAATGTCAAAAGTATATTCATCCTTAAATCAATACATGAATACCGATCATGAACGACTTTACTTTTGACAAAATATGGGACAACATAGTTCACGGACGTAAACACGAATATCCCATAACAATTTGCAATATAACAAATCATAAAGATTAAATACTGCAAAACATCATCCTCCAAATAATTTTAGAATTTAAAACCAAAAAACCTAAAAACATGAAGATGGAAATAATAGCTATGTGTAGTCACAATCTTCGCTATTCAAAGCACTAGTTTGCCTGCTCTGATACCAATTGAAAAAGCGGGGGTCTAACAACACCACCCAATATTTTGCTTAGCAATCTGTATGGACTAACTCCGAAACACTTTCTAGAGAATCAACTAGACAGTAAGACTAAATCTAGGTAAAAGTATCTCAAGGAGTTAATATCTCTCTCTTGTTTTGATTTACTCAATCTAATAGAAATCAACGAGTTCTAATCAAACACAAGGAATAACTTGGACGGTACCAAGGATCAATCAATGATAATCAACAACCAAAGGTTGGATTAATTTGATTGATGATTTAAAATCACATTATTTCAATTATAAAGATAAACAATATAATGCGGAAACTGAAATAACACAGACACCAGAAATTTTGTTAACGAGGAAACCGCAAATGCAGAAAAACCCTGGGACCTAGTCTAGATTGAATACACATTGTATTAAGCCGCAACAGATACTAGCCTACTCCAAGCTAACTTCGGACTGGACTATAGTTGAACCCCAATCAGTCTCCTACTGATCCAAGGTATATTTGTACTCTCTACGCCTCTGATCGCAGCAGGATACTGCGCACTTGATTCCCTTAGCTGATCTCACCCACAACTAAGAGTTGCTACGACCCAAAATCGCAGGCTTTAAAAATAAACAAATTTGTCCCACACAGACAAGTCTATCAAAGGATCAATCTCAGGATGTCCTTTGTTTCCGCAGTAATAGCAGTTCAATGGTTTGCCTATCTTTGTGCGAGTCGATTTAGAGGGAGAACAATCCTTGCCTTTAGATATATTGGATGTTGCAAGCGGTTTTTCACATAAGGAATTTTCGATAGCTTTAACGAAACTGATC
Organism: Papaver somniferum; assembly: GCF_003573695.1. NCBI lineage: Eukaryota > Viridiplantae > Streptophyta > Magnoliopsida > Ranunculales > Papaveraceae > Papaver > Papaver somniferum. The sequence continues at coordinate 128,557,818 of NC_039366.1, forward strand.
TTACTAGTTTTTGGAGCGTCTATTCATGTATAGCCCAGACCACGTGTATCACGATGTTCTTTACATGCTCCAATCATAGAAGATAATTTTGTAGAGCTCGAATTGAATCTACTCAGATTCTCTTCCAGTGATTTTATTTAATCAAGAGCAGCAGCAAGGTCCGTTTCCAAGGATTTTTCTTTTGCAAGGAGACTGAGTTCTTTCTCTTTAAAGCATTTTTGTTAAGAGTCATATCTTGCATCAGCGTCTACAAGTTTTTCCTTCAACAAATAGAGATTTCGGAGAAGATTATCACATTCATATCTTTTAGTTTTTTGTCGTTAAAGCATTTTTGTTAAGAGTCGTATCTTGCTAGATGTCCCCTTATATATCCTTTCAAATTAGGGTTTTGCATTAGTTACAAAGCAATCAATATCCACCGTTAGATGAAAACCTGATTTAGATTCAAGCTAATATTCTCAACCGTTAGATCGAAAGCTTAGCTTGTTATACACAAATGACTGTACGCTTCTACGTTTGTTAACCGCACCCAAACGTGTACATTGTTGGTTCAACAATAGTTTACCAAAAGGTTAACCATATGAGAATTTCATACCAACCATGTTCTTCTTCACCATAACTAGTTCAAATGACTCAAATGAATAAGAGAGTTGTTCAATTGCAAGGAAATCTTATGTAACTACACAAGACACAATTGAAGCAAAGATGATTTGATTCACTCGAATCAGTTGATGAACTTTAATAGCCACGGCTTGAAAATACATTCCTTATTCTTTTAAGATTAAGTTCAGAAATCATCTTTAGATATATAACCTTCTCAAGTTCGCATACTAGGTTCGCGGACTTAAGACACCGGATAGAGTTTACAAACTCCAGTAGAATTTCTCGGGTTTGAGAACTTCGCCGGTTTGCGGACTGGGTTCACATACTTGGATTACGCAAGTAGTTTGTCAACTCCAGCAGAAATTCTCGGGTTTGAGAACTTCGGCAGTTCGCGGACTTGGCACTTGCCATACTTCCGGTTCTCTTGATCAACAAAGTTCAAAATCTTCGATTCAAGGAATCCATTGGTTATGTAATTTAAACTCTCATTCCAATCATTGAAACATTCTTAGAGGAAGTTATATAGTTGTTACACCATTTCTCGTCAAAGCAATTTTCAAAGTGATTGAAACATATCATGACTTTCGTCACTAGGTAAAGATAAACTTGGTCGAAGCGAAAAGCTTACCAACACATATTTCGAGATATAGATAGGCGAGGTATGCTCGGCTCGAAATACCAAATGTGCATAATCTAGTATATATATATATATATCATACGACTTTTGTCTCAAAGAGTAGGAGATAGAATATATAGACTTTTGAGTGACAGATAAGTTCAAGTCTCCATATACCTTTTTGTCGAGAAGTTCCACCGGTTCCTTGAGTTGATCTTCTACTTGTATGATGAATCGCCATGAAGTCCTTGAGCTCAACTACACTTACTATCCTAGTCTGAGACTTAGCTATAAGAGACTAGAAATCAAGACTTATAGTTTTGATCACTAACATTGACAAACATGCTTGAGATAGCAATGCATACGAGTTTGACCGAGCAGTGCTCTAACAACTTTTACCTCCTCAAATTCATCCTCAAGGTTCAAGTCTTAGTAACTGAACATGAAGCTTGGCGCCTCATGAGACGGACGACATGCTTGTGATCCTAAATACCAAAAAAACAAAATGAAAAGAAATACAAACACTTGACGCAAATTGAAGATAGATACACACTTGAATAAAAAAAATGGATTGAGATTGCTTACGATAATATTATGGATCGTACATGCCCATGAGTATTTGTATCCAAAAAGAACATTTCCACCATCTCTTAGGGTCCCCCTTGGAAGCTCACCTTTTTTCAGTGTAAGCATCAAGTGAGGGGGAGGCATGTGGGAATTAGTTTCTTCTTTCCGGTTTCGGTTGAAGTTGAAGCTTCGGTTTGTTGCACAATAGCTTGAGTTTTTTCTTCATCTTCATCTCCTTCTTCATCTTCTTCCACTGACTCTTCAACAATTTCATCTCCGATATCCTTATCTTTATCTCCATTACCATCATCATCATCATCACCTCCTCCAACATTAGGCATTTCTTGATCACCATCATCATCATCATTGCTACCTCCTCCAGCAGCCGGAGTGCTTTCATCAACACCATCATCATTACTGAAAAAGCGGGAGTCTAATAACACCACCCAATATTACGCTTAGCAATCTGTATGGACTAACTCCGAAACACTTTCTAGCGAATCAACTAGACAGTCATACTCAATCTAGGTAAAAGTATCTCAAGGAGTTAATATCTCTCTCTTGTGTTGATTTCCTCAAGCTAATAGAAATCAGCGAGTCCTAATCAAACACAAGGAATAATTTGGACGGTACCAAAGACCAATGTCCAAGGATCGATCAATGATAATCAACAACCAAAGGTTGGATTAATCTAATTGATGATCTAAACACACAACCTGTATTATTTCAATTATAAAGATAAACAATATAATGCGGAAACTGAAATAACACAGACACCAGAAATTTTGTTAACGAGGAAACCGCAAATGCAGAAAAACCCTGGGACCTATTTCAGATTGAATACACACTGTATTAAGCCGTTACAGACACTAGCCTACTCCAATCTAACTTCGGATTGGACTATAGTTGAACCCCAATCAGTCTCCCACTGATCCAAGGTACAGTTGTACTCCCTACGCCTCTGATCCCAGCAGGATACTGCATACTTGATTCCCATAGCTGATCTCACCCACAACTAAGAGTTGCTACGACCCAAAATCGCAGGCTTTAAAAATAAACAAATCTGTCCCACACAGACTAGTCTATCAAAGGATCAATCTGTCTTCCACAGAAAAACCCTAAAGTTTTTGTTCCGTCTTTTGATAATAATCAAGGCGAACGGGAACCAATTGATAATCCGGTCTTATATTCCCGAAGAACAGCCTAGATTAATCAATCACCTCACAACAATCTTAATTGTATGATAGCGAAACAAGATGTTGCGGAATCACAAACAATGAGATGAAGATGTTTGTGATTACTTTTTATATCTTGCCTATCGGAGAAATCAAACAATATCAAGCCAATCAATATGATTGTACTTTTACGATAGAAGATGCAAGATCAGATCACACAACTACGATAAAGTAGTATCGGTCTGGATTCACAATCCCAATGAAGTCTTTAAGTCGTTAACCTGGTTTTAGAAGAAGAAAACCAAAGGTTAAAGGAGAACCGACTCTAGCATGCAAACTAGTATCACAGTAAGGTGTGGGGATTAGTTTTGCAGAGTTGCTAGATGTCCCCTTATATAGCCTTTCAAATCAGGGTTTTTCCTTAGTTACAAAGCAATCAATATCCACCGTTAGATGAAAACCTGATTTACATTCATGCTAATATTTCTCAACCGTTAGATCGAAAACTTATCTTGTTATATACAAAAGATTGTACGCTTCTAGGTTTTTTAATCGCACCCAAACGTGTACATTGTTGGTTCAACAATAGTTTACCAAAAGGTTAACCATATGAGCATTTCATACCAACCATGTTCTTCTTCACCATAACTAGTTCAAATGACTCAAATGAACTAGATGAGACAGTTGTTCAATTGCAAGTGAAAAAGCGGGGGTCTAACAACACCACCCAATATTTCTCTTAGCAATCTGTATGGACTAACTCCGAAATACTTTTCCAGAGAATCAACTAGACAGTCAGACTCAATCTAGATAAAAAGTATTTCAAGGAGTTATTATCTCAATCTCTCGATTTGATCTTTACTCAAGCAAATAAAAATCTGCGATCCTTTATCAAAGAGAGATAACTTGCACGGTACCAAAGACCAATGTCCAAGGATCAATCAATATCAATCAACAACCAAGGGTTGGATTTCCAATTGATGATCACGAATGCACAACCTGTATTATTTCAATTATATAAAATATAACGCTAAAAAGAAATAACACAGAGACCAGGAATTTTGTTAACGAGGAAACCGCAAATGCAGAAAAACCTCGGGACCTAGTCCAGATTGAATACACACTATATTTAGCCGCTACAGACACTAGCCTACTACAAACTAACTTCGGACTGATCTATAGTTGAACCCCTACCAATCTACCACTGATACAAGGTACAATTGTACTCCTACGCCTCTGATCCCAACAGGACATTGCGTACTTGATTCCCTTAGCTGATCTCACCCACAACTAAGAGTTGCTGCAACCCAAAATCACAGACTTGATAATAAACGAATCTGTCTCACACAGAAAAGTCTATCAAAAGGATAAATCTGTCTCCCACAGATAAACCCTAGGTTTTTTTCCGTCTTTAGATATAAAATCAAGGTAACATGGACCAATTGATAATCCAGTATTATATTCCTGAAGAACAGCCTAGATTAATCAATCACCTCTCTACAATCCTTCCTGACTACACATGCGGTTTGTCGAGGAATCACAAACAATGAGACGAAGATGTTTGTGACTTCTTTATCTTGCCTATAGGAGAACTCTCACGATCTCAAGCCAATCAATCTATTGTATTCGTACGATAGAAGATGCAAGATCAGATCACACAACTACGATAAAAGTATTATCGGTCTGACTTCACAATCCCAATGAAGTCTTTAAGTCGTTAACCCGATTTTAGAGAATAAAATCAAGGGTTAATGGAGATCGACTCTAGCGAGCGCACTAGTGTCACACAGACGTGTATGGATTAAGTTTTGCTATAGCTAGATGTCTCCTATACATAGCCTTTCAAACCAAGGTTTTGCCTTAGGTACAAAGCAAACTCTATCCACCTTTTGATGAAAACCTGATTTAGATTCAAGCCAATATCTCTCAACCGTTAGATCGAAAGACATAGCTTGTCACACAAACTTGGGTACAGGTTTACTGGGTTTGAGAAAACCATGCCCAAACGAGTACACGTATGTTGGTTCAACATGATAACCCAAAAGGTCAAGCATATGAGCATCTCATATTAATCATGTTCTTCTTCACCGTAACTAGTTCAATTGACTCAAATGAACTAGTTAAGAGTTGTTCAATTGCTATGAGATCTTATGTAACTACACAAGACATAATTGAAACAAAGATGATTCGATTCGATTAGAATCGACTCATGAACATTATAGCCACGGTTTGCATAAATCATTCCTTAATAATTAATGTTTCATGTTCAGATCACATCTTTAGATCATAACCTCTTAAGATCATAAACAAGTTCGCGGACTTAAGCTAATCGGTTGAGTTTTCCAAACTCAGCAGAAATTCTCGGGTCGAGAACTTCCGCCAGTTCGGGGACTGGGTTCGCGTACTTAGCACACAAACGAGTTTTGGAAATCCCAGAAGAAATTCTCGGTCGTGAACTTCCGTCAGTTCGCGAAATGAGTCTGCGTACTGGGTTCGCGGACTTGGCAAGAAAATTCCACAATCCTACCGATTTCTGTCGATCAACAAAGTTCGAAAACTTCGGTTCAAGGAATACATGGTTATATAATCTAAACTCTCATTCCAATCATTGAAACATTCTCAGAGGGCGATATTCAGTCGTGAAGAACAACAAACCTTTCTCGTCAGAGCAATTTCCAAAGTGATTGAAACTTTCATGACTTTCGTTACTAGGTGAAGATAAACCTGATCAAAGCGAAACGCTTTACCAACACATGATTTCGAGTAAAAGATAAGCAATGAATACTCAGCTCGAAATATCAAGTGTATATGATCTAGTCTATATAGCTACCACTTTTGTCTCATAAGAAGTAGGAGAAGAATAGATAGACTTTCGAGTGATAGATAAGTTCAAGTCTTCACATACCTTTTTGTTGATGAAGTTCCACGGTTCCTTTGTGTAGATATTCGTCGTTGTCGTTGAATCACCATGAAGTCCTTTAGATCAGCTACGCTTTTCCTATCCTAGTCCGAGACTTAGCTAATAGGCTAGAAATCAAGACTTTATAGTTTTGATCACTAACATTGACAAACATGCTTGATATAGCAACGCATGCGAGGTTGACCGAGCTATGCTCTAACAATTTCCCCCTTTGTCAATTTTTAGTGACAAAACTATTAATACATATGAAATACAAAAAAGATAAACTTTAGTGGCTCCTATTAGATAGTCCAATCTTCAACGTTCCTTGAAATCTTCGTCCTTCCAAGTACTCCAATGATCCCAAAGGTTGTAAGTTTAGTATCACCGTTGTTGAAGATCCGTAGCTATAACAATGAGAGAAATCGAGATTCTCGATCATTATTATACAGTGTCATAGTATTATTATGAACATCAAAGTCCAATTGCATCACGACTTTAACAATAATACTATGGTGATATGTATCACTCCTCCTTGGTCAATACTCCATCTCAATCATGGAAACCACTCCCCCTTACACAATGATCCGAAAACCATATGTATTTGTAGTGTGACCTACAATATTTCTCCCCCTTTTTGTCAATAAAATTGGCAAAGGTACAAGAATTGGTTCATAATGAAATTTCCACAAGAGACATTTCATGACCAAAAGAAAGACAACATATCATCTTAATTTAGATGCAATCTTATAGCCGAAGCTAACAACATTCATCAAGGAGTTTTAAGACGCAAGATAACGCCTTTAAAATTCCACAGCCGCAGTCCCCGCAAGATATTCCCATTAAGCACAAGTTCAAAAGAACTCTCCCCCATTTGATGTCATTCCTAGGAGAACAACATGAGCGACCTTAATTTCAAAAGAAAAGAAGGATTTTTGTTGGACACCAAAAACCATGGGAATGATTTTCTATATCTAAAACACAATCAAAATACTCACAAGTAAACCCATGGATATTTTAATTGGAATATGCAATCAAATCAAAACCACAAAAGTGATCAATTTAATTGATAGTGCTTAACATAAGTAAACTTACGAAGCTACGACTAAGTCAATCATATGGAGATGACTAACAAAATCGTTCAAGTACTCAACATAAGTAAAACCTTACGGAATACGCGACTGCATTAACCAATTGAACATGATAGTGTAGTCGTTCATATACTCAACACAAGAGCTTGTGGAATATATGAAAACTCAACTAGATTAATTACAAGAGAACCTATAATTAACCCAATTGGATTTCACAACCAAACTAATCACCGAAATAATCAATCTAATTGTAAAAGATTTTGCTCGACAAAAGAATACTTTTGGAGCAAATAATTAAATAACCACACAAGATGATTAATCTAGTTCATAATGCTCAACATATAGCATCTCATGGAACAACCAACAAAGCCAAGGTTAATCCACTTAGTTGTACGATGCTCAACATAAGACAAACAATGGAGCCTTCACGGTAAAACATAAGAAATGGATCAATGAATATCAATACCGTGGATAACATACAAGGATCTATTCTATCTTTGCATCATTATATGCATAACAACATAGTAGACTTTATCCTTGTAACACAAAATATTTTATCCTATTTTCCATCAAATCAATGATTACATAGGCTTAACTTTTGTATATGTCAAAAGTCCATTCGTCCTTTCATCAATAAGAATACCGATTCATGAACGACTTTACTTTTGACAAAAATATGGGACCTTCAAGTTCACGTACGCAAACAATACATGTCCCATAAACATATTGCAATACAAATCAACCAAATTGCAATAACAATCATCCTCCAAATATTTTTAGAATTTAAAAACAATAAACCTAAAAAATAATAACATAAGAAGATGAAAACAAAATAGCTATATGTAGTCACAATAATTTCTATTCCAAACTCTAGTAATCCTTCTCAAAGACAAGAATAAATTCTCGTAAGAAGTTTCCTAAGCATCAAGACAAACTCGCAATGCACATATAAGACGATTTGTCCTTAGAACACTCAAAACCAAGAGACGGGACAAATACCAATCTTAACTCATCCAAATTCAAGGTTTCTCATCTCCATTTTTAAGAGAATTCAAAAAGAAAGAGAATGAAAAAAGAATGAGGTCATTCCGAGATCGGACGAAAAAATTACGGCCAAAAAAAGTTTACCGAATATCAACGTCAAGCAAGCATACGGGTTTGCAAACGAATTTTCATGACAAAAAAAGTTTGCAGACTGGGTTTGCGAACTTAAACCCCTGGATTTTGATTTTAAGTGATGGTATGCATCCCTGGAATGTGTACCATGAAGTCCAAACATCCCGAACAACTACTTTCAAACCTACACATATAAGAACCTTAAACACAGATCTAGTTAGGTAGAAATGAACGATTAATCAAGGTACATGGATCATTATAAGTACTCAAACAAGTAATAAAAACATAAAACTTGCTGAAGTTTATAGACATACTTTTTTAGAAAAATCCAATTGAATTCTACAGCCTTACCGAATATAATCTGTGCGCCCCAATTCTCGTGCTTCCCTCACCGTATACATAGCAGGGAATTCCTTCGTGAGGATGCACATACAACACAATCAAGTTGTGTTGGGGTGAACAATGTATTGCTCACCACAAGTGACCTTTGGATTATCATGAAAGAGATCGCTTTTAGAACCTTTCACATCCAATTCTATTTTTCCAAAAAACTTGTTAAGTTCCAACATCATGGATACTGCCTTCTCCATAGTCATGGAATCTTCTAGGAGATCATTCCTTTTCACACTCAAAACATCATTGACTTTCTTTGGTATCCACTTATGAGTGCGTTTAGGAACAACCGGAATCTTCTTCCCATTACTCTCTTCTAGAATTCTTGGAAGAGAATTGGATTAACCATTAGTATTTCTCCAATAGGAAGCATCGGATCTTGTCTTTTTCTTTACGAATTTATCCTTTTGATAACCATTACGATTGTGAAACGGATTCGTACGACGTTTATAAGAAAATCTCGGTTTATCACAACACTGATTCCTTTGCCTAAAGGTTGGACAGTTACAACCTATAACGTTAAGAGGATCAGTCTTAACGTATGACCTTGGTTTTACAACTTATTGTGATGCCCAAAACAAGAACATCATGAAGTTTCTCATTCCTTATACGAAAACGACATCTCCTTTCCAGGTGACCTTTATTTCCGCAATAGTGGCAAACATAAGGAATGTTCTTACCTCGATCGATGTGTGCTGACTTAGGAGGTTGATATACTTTGCTCTTTTGAACCTTAACTTCCGGTGAAGGTATTTCACTTTTGCCATCAGTGGAAACCTTTTGTTGAGAAGAATTACTAGCCTTGACAAATTTTACATCTTTGCTAATACTTGGAGAATCTATTCCCTTATAGCCCAATCCTCGTGTATCACGATGATTTTTACTTGCTCCTAGCATAGTGGTTAATTTGCTTGAACTAGTATTGAACTTTTTCAAGTCATCTTCCAACACCTTGATTTTATCAAGAGCAACAACTAAGTCAGCCTCAAGGCGTTTTTCTCGAGCGAGAAAAGCGCTTTCTCTGTCATCAAAACTTGCTTGCTGGGATGCAAGTTTTTCTTCTAACAAGAAATACTTTTGAAAAATATTATCACATTCAAGTGACTTTATACGTAGGTTTTCCTCAGAATCCTTGAGGATCGATTCGTTAGAATGATTCGAAACATAAACACCCGCGTAACATCTTCTCAATTTCTTGTTTGTACGACAGAGATTAGTCAGAAAAGGTGTGACATGAGAAGTTGTCATCTTTTTCTTTTCCAACGAATTCAAAAGCTTAACATACTCCGAGACTTCCCCATCAACATCTCTATCAGTATCCGATTCACCTTCATCAGAAAGTTCATCCAACTGTTTTTCTAGGTGTGTTTCCCAGACTTCTACAGATTCTACATTAAGAGAATGTTTAGATACTGACCTAGATGTGACGGTTCTCTCAGGTGAATCCAAGCTTTGAAAATCATCTGGTAATTTATGAACTGGTACGTAATTAGAGATAGACTCGTCCATAATCAGATCGCGACAAACACAGACTTATAAGGTCTTTAACGTGTTTTCCTGCTCTGATACCAATTGAAAAAGCGGGGGTCTAACAACACCACCCAATATTTTGCTTAGCAATCTGTATGGACTAACTACGAAATACTTTGCTAGAGAATCAACTAGACTGTCAGACTCAATCTAGATAAAATGTATTTCAAGGAGTTATTATCTCAATCTCTCGATTTGATCTTTACAAAAGCAAATAGAAATCTGTGAGTCTTTATCAAAGAGAGATAACTTGGACGGTACCAAAGACCAATGTACAAGGATCAATCAATATCAATCAACAACAAAAGGTTGGATTTCCAATTGATGATCACGAACGCACAACCTGTATTATTCCAATTATATAAAATATAATGCGGAAAAGAGATAACACAAACACCAGAAATTTTGTTAACGAGGAAACCGCAAATGCAGAAAAACCCCGGGACCTAGTCCAGATTGAATACACACTGTATTAAGCCGCTACAGACACTAGCCTACTACAAACTAACTTCAGACTGATCTATAGTTGAACCCCTACCAATCTCACACTGATACAAGGTACAATTGTACTCCTACGCCTCTGATCCCATCAGGACACTGCGCACTTGATTCCCTTAGCTGATCTCACCCACAACTAAGAGTTGCTGCAACCCAAAATCACAGACTTGATAATAAACGAATATGTCTCAATAGAAAAGTCTATCAAAAGGATAAATCTGTCTCCCACAGATAAACCCTAGGTTTTGTTCCGTCTTTAGATATAAAATCAAGGTAACAGGAACCAATTGATAATCCGGTCTTATATTCCCGAAGAACAGCCTAGATTAATCAATCACCTCTCTACAATTCTTCCTGACTACACAGGCGGTTTGACGAAGAATCACAAACAGTTGGACGAAGATGTTTGTGACTTCTTTATCTTGCCTATCGGAGAACTCTCACGATCTCAAGCCAATCAATCGATTGTACTCGTGCGATAGAAGATGCAAGATCAGATCACACAAATACGATAAAAGTAGTATCATTCTTGCTTCACAATCCCAATGAAGTCTTTAAGTCGTTAACCCGATTTTAGAGAAAAAAATCAAGGGTTAATGGAGATCGAATCTAGCGAGCGCACTAGTATCACACAGATGTGTGGGGAGTAAGTTTTGCTCTAGCTAGATGTCTCCTATGTATAGCCTTTCAAATCAGGGTTTTGCCTTAGGTACAAAGCAAACTCTATCCACCGTTAGATGAAAACCTGATTTAGATTCAAGCTAATATCTCTCAACTGTTAGATTGAAAGACATAGCTTGTCACACACACTTGGGTACACGTTTACTGGGTTTGAGAAAACCATGCCCAAACAAGTAAACATATGTTGGTTCAACATGATAACCCAAAAGGTCAACCATATGAGCATCTCATATTAATCATGTTCTTCTTCACCTTAACTAGTTCAATTTACTCAAATGAACTAGTTAAGAGTTGTTCAATTGCTATGAGATCTTATGTAACTACACAAGACACAATTGAAACAAAGATGATTAGATTCGATTAGAATCGGCTCATGAACATTATATCCACTGTTTGCATAAATCATTCCTTAATAATTAATGTTTCATGTTCAGAGCACATCTTTAGATCATAACCTCTTAAGCTCACAAACAAGTTCGCGGACTTAAGTTAATCGGTTGAGTTTTCCAAACTCAGCAGAAATTTCCGGGTCGAGAACTTCTGCCAGTTCGCGGACTGGGTTCGCGTACTTAGCACACAAACGAGTTTTGGAAATCCCAGCAGAAATTCTTGGTCGAGAACTTCCGTCAGTTCGCGAACTAAGTCTGTGGACTGGGTTCGCGGACTTGGCAAGCCAATTCCACAATCCTACCGATTTCTCTTGATCAACAAAGTTCAAAAACTTCGGTTCAAGGAATACATGGTTATATAATCTAAAATCTTATTCCAATCATTGAAACATTCTCAGAGGGAGATATTCAGTCGTGAAGAACAACATACCTTTCTCGTCAGAGCAATTTCCAAAGTGATTGAAACTTTCATGACTTTCGTCACTAGGTGAAGATAAACCTGATCAAAGCGAAACTCTTTACCAACACATGATTTCGAGTAAAATATAAGCAATGAATACTCAACTCGAAATATCAAGTGTATATGATCTAGTCTATATAGCTTACGACTTTTGTCTCATAAGAAGTAGGAGAAGAATAGATAGACTTTCGAGTGATAAATAAGTTCAAGTCTTCACATACCTTTTTGTTGATGAAGTTCCACGGTTCCTTGGTGTAGATCTTCGTCGTTGTCGTTGAATCACCATGAAGTCCTTGAGCTCAACTACACTTTTCCTATCCTATTCCGAGACTTAGCTAATAGGCTAGAAATCAAGACTTTACAGTTTTGATCACTAACATTGACAAACATGCTTGATATAACAACGCATGCGAGGTTGACCGAGCTATGCTCTAACATCAAGGAAATCTTATCTAACTTCGCCGGTTCGCGGACTGGGTTCGCGGACTTGGCTCACGCAAGTAGTTTGTCAACTCCAGCAGAAATTCTCGGGTTTGAGAACTTCAACAGTTCGCGGACTTGGCAGTTGGCATACTTTTGGTTCTCTTGATCAACAAAGTTCGAAAACTTCAGTTCAAGGAATCCATTGGTTATGTAATCTAAACTCTCATTCCAATCATTGAAACTTTCGTCACTAGGTAAAGATAAACTTGGTCGAAGCGAAAATCTTATCAACACATATTTCGAGATATAGATAGGCGAGGTATACTCGGCTCGAAATACTAAATGTGTATATTCTAGTCTATATACATACGACTTATGTCTCAAAGAGTAGGAGATAGAATAGATAGACTTTTGAGTGACAGATAAGTTCAAGTCTCCACATACCTTTTTGTCGAGAAGTTCCACCGGTTCCTTGAGTAGATCTTCTACTTGTATGATGAATCCCCATGAAGTCCTTGAGCTCAACTACACTTACTATCCCAGTCTGAGACTTAGCTATAAGAGACTAGAAATCAAGACTTATAGTTTTGATCACTAACATTGACAAACATGCTTGAGATAGCAACGCATGCGAGTTTGACCGAGCAGTGCTCTAACAATCTCCCCCTTTGTCAATTTTAGTGACAAAACTATCAGTACATATGGAATACAAAAAAGATAATGAAACTTTAGTAGCTCCTATTCCACATGTCTAATCTTCAACAATCCTCGAAATCTTTGTCATTTCCAAGTACTTCAATGATCCCAAAGGTTGTAAGTTTAGCACCATCGTTGTTGAAGATCCGTAGCTATAACAATGAGAAAGCATCGGTCTCGATTATTGTTATACAATGTCATAGTATTATTACACAATGTCAAAGTTCAATTGTATCACAACTTCAATAATAATACTATGGTGATATGTATCACTCCCCTTTAGTCAATACTCCATCTCACATGAAAACCACTCCCCCTTACACAATGATCCGAAATCCATATGTATTTGTAGTGTGAACTACATATTAATTCTCCCCCTTTTTATCAATAAAATTGGCAAAGATACGAGAATTGGATCATAATGAAATTTCCGTAAGAGACATTTCATGACTGAGAGAAAGAAACACACATCATCTTATTTAGATGCAATCATATATCCGAAGCTAACAACATTCATCTAGGAGTTTAAAGATACAAGATAACCCCTGTAAAATTCCACATTGGCACACCCTCAAGATATGACCATTTAGCCCGAGTTCAAAAGAACTCTCCCCCATTTGATGTCATTCCCGAAAGAACAACAACGAGCGACCTTAATTTCAATAAAAAAGAAGGATTTTTATTGGACACCAAAACCATGAGAATGATTTTTATATCCAAAAATCAATCAAATTATTCATAAGTAAACCCATGAATAATTTAATCGGAATACATAGTCAAATTAAACACAAAGTGATCAATTTAATTCATCGTGCTCAACATAAGTAAACTTACGGAGCAACGACTAAGATAACCATACAAGAGAGTGATTGGCTTAATCGTTCATATACTCAATACAAGAGAACTTGTGGAGTAATAACTAAATAATCAAGAAGATAATTAATTTAGTTCTAAAGTATCTCACGGAACAACCAACAAAGCTAATCAAAAAATGATTAACTCGGTTGTATCGTGCTCAACATAAGATACATTACGGAGCCTCACGGTAATACAAAAAGATGGATCAATGAAGATCAATACCGTGGAATACACAAGGATTCATTCTTTTGCACAAGCATATACAATAGCAATAATCCTTGGATACAAAAGATTTTAACCTATCTTCCATCAAAGATTGACAATATAGGCTTAACTTTTGTAAATGTCCAAAGTCTATTCATCCTTAAATCAATACATGAATACCGATCATGAACGACTTTACTTTTGACAAAATATGGGACAAAATAGTTCACGGACATAAACACCAATATCTCATAACAATTTTCAATATAACAAATCATAAAGATTAAATACTGCAAAACATCATCCTCCAAATAGTTTTAGAAATTTAAACCAAAAAACCTAAAAACATGAAGATGGAAATAATAGCTATGTGTAGTCACAATCATTGCTATTCAAAGCACTAGTAATTCTTCCTACTAAGACAAAAAGAAGACATACTAGGCAACAAAAATAACAAAGGAAACTTGATTTAAAACACCTTAAACCCTGTCAGCAACGAGAGATTGAACATGAACGAGTTCATCAGTTGCCTTCTTTAGTTCGTTTTTCAGAAAACCAAGATTCCTTGTTGCAATCCCGAGATGCTCACGAACAACTTCAAAGTCATGAAGAAGATTTCCTAACAGTTGTGAAGACATTTGAACTGGTAGTTTGTTTTCATGATCAACAACATGAAACCATGTTATGGATTCATCAATCAATTCACTGGTCTTGTCCTACTTGACTTCAACAACCTTGTTGCTTTCGTCCATTGTGTACACACAAAAATAATTCAACAGAATCTTTTGACCTTATGGAGCACAATATTTATAAAGCATTACAGAAACCCTAGGAACCATAGAGTTCGTGTGGGTCTGGTGCGTGTACTAGCGGTCAAACACATGTGAGACCCGACGAAAAGAAGAAGCAAGCAGAAAACACTTAGCGGAGGTATGAAAGGAAGGGACAAAACAAAAGAAAAACTAGAGAATAATATAACTCCCCAGAAAACTCAATACACTCCTGCCAACTTTCTCAAGATAAGCATCTTGAGAACAAAGAGCATCCTTCTTATTTAAAAGAGGGATGCAACCATATGTAGTCATAGTGTATTAAGATGAGCATTTGGCTCATCATCATTGACTTCTTATTTCTCTCCTTCAAGGGGATATAGAGAGGAGTTAAACATAATAGTTGAAGAAGGTTTAACAAGAGAGAAACTCGAAATACCTGAGCCAGTTGCTATCCAAGTCTTTTTGATGCCCCGTTTGAGTTTATTTATGCTGCCTTAAGTTCTGTGACTCGATTATTAATATGTATGAAGTCTGGATCAAGAGTCTTGGAACCACATTCTTCTTCAGGGCGAGACAAGGATTTTACCCTTATTTTCCTATGCCTTTTTCTCTTTTCAGAGTTATTTAGGAAGTCAGTAGCTCTACTGTTGTTCTTCCTCCTACCTTTGTTGGCGTTTTTTCATCCAACAACACAATCAAGAAAGAACTTATTACAGTGTCTTGTTTGATTGTAGAAACTGTTATTTGGCCCAACAAAATCAGGGACAGGTTTAATAACTTCTTTAGATACCCATGCAAGGATGTTGTGAAATTTTTCATTCCTAATCCGAAAACGACATTTCTGCTCAGGATGTCCTTTGTTTCCGCAGTAATAGCAGTTCAAGGGTTTGCCTGTCTTTATGCGAGTCGATTTAGAGGGAGAACAATCCTTGCCTTTAGATATATTGGATGCTGCAAGCGGTTTTTCACATGAGGAATCTTCGATAGCTTTAACGAAACTGATCTTACTAGTTCTTGGGCGTCTATTGCTGTATAGCCCAGACCACGTGTATCACGATGTTCTTTACATGATCCAATCATAGAAGATAATTTTGTAGAGCTCGAATTGAATCTACTCAGATTCTCTTCTAGTGATTTTACTCTATCAAGAGCAGCAGCAAGGTCAGTTTCCAAGGATTTTTCTTTGGCAAAGAGACTGAGTTCTTTGTCGTTAAAACATTTTTGTTGAGAGTCGTATATTGCATCAGCGTCAACAAGTTTTTCCTTCAACAAATAGAGATTTCGGAGAAGATTATCACATTCAGATCTTTTAGTGCGTAAATCTTCATCACGATATTTAACGATAGATTATAAGAGTCTATGCCCACCATCATATTCTTTAAAGAGCTTTCTCAATTTTCTATTTTCTTGACAAAAAGGAGCCATGTATTTACTCAAGCAAGTTGTTGACTTCTTTTCTTTCAAAGCACGATCAAACAAGTTGATATATTGAGCAACTTCCTCGTCAACACTTTGCCCTTCTTCTGAATCACTATCGTCTGAAAGATCATCCTATTGTTCATCAAGAGATTTTTCCCAATCGAATGTAGATTCAGACAAGGGACAAGAGACAGAGGTTTTCTTAGAGGTTTCAGGACTTTGAAACATACCAGAGTGATTCTGAACTGATGTTGCGTCATTATAGATAATATTTTCCATTCTGAGATCGCCACAAACGCAGACTTGTAAGGTCTTCAACGTGTTTGCCTTCTATGATAACAATTGAAAAAGTGGGGGTCTAACAACACCACCCAATATTTTGCTTAGCAATCTGTATGGACTAACTCTAAAACACTTTCTAGAGAATCAACTAGACAGTCAGACTCAATCTAGGTAAAAGTATCTCAAGGAGTTAATATCTCTCTCTTGTTTTGATTTACTCAAGCTAATAGAAATCAGCGAGTCCTAATCAAACACAAGGAATAACTTGGACGGTACCAAGGATCAATCAATGATAATCAACAACCAAAGGTTGGATTAATCTAATTGATGATTTAAAATCACATTATTTCAATTATAAAGATGAACAATATAATGCGGAAACTGAAATAACATAGACACCGGATATTTCGTTAACGAGGAAACCACAAATGCAGAAAAACCCCGGGACCTAGACTAGATTGAATACACAATGTATTAAGCCGCTACAGACACTAGCCTACTCCAAGCTAACTTCGGAGTGGACTATAGTTGAACCCCAATCAATCTCCCATTGATCCAAGGTACATTTGTACTCCCTACGCCTCTGATCCCAGCAGGATACTGCGCACTTGATTCCCTTATCTGATCTCACCCACAACTAAGAGTTGCTACGACCCAAAATCACAGGCTTTAACAATAAACAAATCTGTCCCACACAGACAAGTCTATCAAAGGATCAATTTGTCTCCCACAGAGAAACCCTAAAGTTTTTGTTCCGTGTTTTGATAATAATCAAGGCGAACATGAACCAATTAATAATCCGGTCTTATATTCCCGAAGAACAACCTAGATTAATCAATCACGTCACAACAATCTTAATCGTATGGTAGGGAAACAAGATGTTGCGGAATCACAAACAATGAGACGAAGATGTTTGTGATTACTTTTTATATCTTGCCTACCAGAGAAATCAAACAATCTCAAGCCAATCAATATGATTGTACTCTTACGATAGAAGATGCAAGATCAGATCACACAACTACGATAAAAGTAGTATCGGTCTGGCTTCACAATCCCAATGAAGTCTTTAAGTCGTTAACCTGGTTTTAGAAAAAGAAAACCAAAGGTTAGAGGAGAACCGACTCTAGCACATAAGCTAGTATCACACATAAGATGTGGGGATTAGTTTTGCAGAGTTGCTAGATGTCCCGTTATATATCCTTTCAAATCAGGATTTTGCCTTAGTTACAAAGCAATCAATGTCCACCGTCAGATGAAAACCTGATTTAGATTCAAGCTAATATTTCTCAACCGTTAGATCGAGAACTTAGCTTGTTATATGATACTTTTTTTTATTGTAGTTGTAGTAAATAGGAATTCGAACTCTAAGACTTGTTAAGATTAATTTTAAAGGAATAAAATGGAGAGTTACTGGGTCTAGGATTCGGCCAAACTCATATCAATAGGTTCAATTATTCATTCTCAAACAATTATCGCTCGACAAATAAAACAACATCGACTCTTATTGTTGCCAAGGTAGATTCTCCAAACATTAATTATAAATCGTAAGCATGGGACATCAAACATCTAAGCAAGCATGACCCATCTAATAAAATATAAACTATTTTTTTCAAATCATAATTCTATTTTAATTAAGTGCAAAAGTCAAATAGAAAATAAAACAAATTCACCCAAGTATGAAGTCCGGCTTCCTCCGTCGACCCAGTGTTGGGGTTTAGCTCCACATGGTGAAAAACTCTCAAAATAATATTTCATTGCTCAAAAAGGTGTTTACAAGGAGAAAAGGCATAAAACAGGGATTTGTAACAGTTATAATTGTTACAGATACAACAATAAACTGTTACTGACGCTGTAGCTTCTACGACTGTCACTATGTGTCGCAACCACTGTAGATATACGACCCACTCCTAAGTGTCGTTGTCACTGTTGGAAAACGAATGTTTTTGCAAGTCTGTTCTTCGTTCTTCACTGTTTTTCTGCTGGTGCTGCAGATTTCTCTGCAGCAATTCTCTCGACTCTGTAGCCTCCCCAATCACTCGATGGTCTTCTTTGGAATGCCAATAGCCTATTTATACTTCACAGGCGCATCAAATCTATGTGCAGTTACTCCAAATATTCGACAGTAAATAGAAAATATTTTCTTCATTTTTCTTTCCATGCTACGGGATTTCCTTCCCACTTTCTCTCTTTCACGCGTCTGATATTTGAGTAGACACCTCATTGAGTGGTAATCACACGCCAAACTTCGCCTAATAATCCCGAGTCATACTCCAAACTCTGTTTTCATAAGGCAAACACATAACTTCCCTGTTTTATAAAATCCACGTTGATAGACGCATTTTTGTGTCTAATTTGTCCTCAATGTTTCGTATTGTTAGTACTTGTTTTTGTCCTTATTATGGTGTTTTGTGTGTTTTTAGGTATTTTTTGGAAATAAACATTTTTGGAAAAATCGGCTCGAAAATTTGCCCGAAGCACTCTTGGAGGACATTTGTTATTCAGACTCTCATCATTGGTTAAGGGGCACTCAATTACGAAGGGGCACCTTCGTTGATGTTTGCACCACAGCTGTTGATTAAGGGGCGTCCTTTTCTTCCTCATTTAAAAATTTCTTTTGGCGGGAAACTTTTGGTTCTCAACTGTGTATATTTGGTAATGATTCTTACTAGATTTTTGGAGATTTCTGGCACAGTAATGAGCTGGAAATATTGCGTCGTATCACAACAGGATTGTTAACAACATTAAATGCGATCAGATATGAAGATATCACGAGACAGGGAAGAGAGAATAATTTGGATGTCTCTCTGCTATTTTTGGGGGTTACGTGGGAAGGAAAGCAGAGGAGATATTCGGTTTTGATTCATTGTTATCCTAAAGATATCTTGACAGTTGTAGACACGGGCAAGAAGAGAAGAAAAGAAGGAATAAAATCTTCGCAAAGAAGGAAATTATCCCGTGGAGAATAAAAACAATAATGGAGAAGATACGGGAATTAAACTCGAGTTATGTTGATCCTCTGAGTATATATGAGGTGCTGGGGACTCAGAAAAAAGGTGTCCAGAGTTTGGGGTCGAGAGAAGGTCCAGAGAAGCAGAAATCAAGAGTTGATGAAACTATGTTTCTGCTGCTGCTGATGATGAAGAACACCAAGAACACGAAGAACAGACTCGCAAGGACAGTGGTTTATCAACAGTGTCTAAGACGCACAACCGTGGGTCGCAGTGCAGTCTAAACATCAGCAGCACTTGTATTTTATCGTTCATTCTGTGACGCTTTTTGTGCGTCGCAGATTACAGTTTTACACCATTTTCTCCTTTTCTCTCCATTGTAAACACCATTTGAGCTATAAAAATATATTTTGAGCGTGTTTTCATCATGAGGAGCTAAAACCCAACACTGGGACGACGGAGGAGGCCGAGCTTCATACATGGGTAATTTAATTAATTCTTTTTAAGACTTTTGCATTAAAAATTAATTGAAATATGATTTGATTAAATTGGGTGTTATTTGATTAGATGGGTCATGCTTAGCTTAGGTGATTTGATGTTCCATGCTTAACATTTACAATCAATTTTTTGAGAATCTACTTTGGCAAAATAAGAGTCCATATAACTTATGTTTTGAGCGATTATTGTCGAGAATAATTCATTGATCCCTATTTTATGAAGATTGGCCGAATCATTAGTCCCAGTTCCTCTCACCATTGTTAATATTTTTGTATATATATTTTTATTAAATCTAAAAATTCCATTTCCTTCACAAGTCTGAAACGAATCCTATTTACTACAACAACAACCAAAAATATTAATCATTTTGTAATATTAATCAGAAAAAAGGTGTCGAGAGTTTGGGGTCGAGAGAAGGTCCAGAGAAGCAGAATCAAGAGTTGATGAAACTCTGTTTCTGCTGCTGCTGCTGCTGCTGATGATGAAGAACACCAAGAACACGAAGAACAGACTCGCAAGGACAGTGGTTTATCAACAGTGTCTAAGACGCACAGCCGTGGGTCGCAGTGCAGTCTAAACATCAGCAGCACTTGTATTTTATCGTTCATTCTGTGACGCTTTTTGTGCGTCGCAGATTACAGTTTTACACCATTTTCTCTTCTTCTCATCATTTGTAAACCATTTTTGAGCCATAATAAATTATTTTGAGAGCATTTATACTATGATGAGCTAATTCCCTCGTAACCAAGGCAATGGACGAAGCTATTCAAGCAACATAAATGGGTAACTATTTCATTTAATTATATAATTCACCTAATCGCTGCTTTTGCAGAGTTTTAAATTGTTTGAATGATTGTCTTAATTATTTGTTATTCAGTTTGATAGGTTATGCTTGGTTTAATCTCTTGATAATCTATGCTTAAGGTTTACAAATAATGTTTGAGAATCTGTATGATTGATAGTGAATTGAAGATAAAAGAGGACTTAAGAATTGAATAGAGTTTTGAAATATTTATCATTCAATTTTATATAATAGTGGAATCTAGTGTCTTGGTCACCTCTCGCACCCATTGTTAATAATTTTGTATATAATTTTATTAAATCTTTAAATTTAATATTCACAAGTCCGAGAGTTTGAACCTCATTACTACAACCCACAAAAAAATCCTTAATCATTTTGGCGCCGCCGACGCGGATTTGTGCTTAGGTAGAATTTTTAGGTTTTTATTGTTTTTTATTATTCCATTTGTTATTTTTACGTCTCTTTGGTTGTGTCTTTGTATTAAAGGTTTGAAGTTGGATACTAAAGACCTTGGAATCAAAGCTTAAAGCTAAAAGAAAAAAAATAAAGAAAAAAGAGAGAAAAAAAAGAGAGAGAGATAATTATTTTTTTTTAGTTTTTATTTTTTTTAAGAGACTTTCCATTTTTTTTGTAATTATTATTATTATTTTTTGTATTTCTTTTCATTGGACTGGACTTTGGACAACTTATTTTGATTTTAAACCCTACGGAAGGATTATATATAAAAAAAAAATTTAAATATAAACTATTTGCAGGGAAGGACGACGATTACAATATCGTCTCGGCCCCTCGGGTTCGTACATGACATAGGAGTCGTGGCCCGAGTCGACTTCAACGGTTCATCCCCCGTCTGGTACGGGAGGTAAGTCCATCGAAACACTCGCGAATCTCCTGTAAGCGAGTTACTGTATTCCTTAAGGTGATTCATTGATTGAGGACGAATTTGGACTGTTTTTTAAATTCCTAGTAAAGGGCAAGGCCTGGCCAAATTAAGATAAGGACTCGGATTTCATCACCGTTTCCTTCTTGCCCGCTTTAGGAAAACGAAACCAAACGTGAACCTAAGCTTAAAATTTTGACTAGAACGAGACCTATAGGGTAACGAGCTTAGTAGGAAAGTCGTTCGAAAAATATTGGTTACTCTTTGAGCATACTTCGAAGTTCATGATGGTTTCTGTGAGTTGAATGCGTGATTGCGCCGCCTTGTGATAGCGGTGAGGCCTTGGGTATCAAAGCTCCACTGAGCTTCCCTCTCCTCAATTCAACTTACTTTGACTCGGATTGATTCCAGAGGGGTTTGCTTAAATTTTAACGAATTCCCTTTCGAAGGATTAGAAGCTGGTCTAGAAACAATCTAAGTGGAGCCATCATGCTTGTTGTTTGCTAGATTTTATAGGTTTGATTTGGTCGAGTCAGCCTTGTTTGTGATTGTGTAGAATTCCCTTGCAATTAAGAATGTCGAACTGGTATGATAGAAGCCAATACAATGATTATCGACCTGAATTTGAATATGGACATCATCCTTTCTACGACCATGTTGGGAATAGTGGTTGGGAACGCCATCATTTGGAAGGATATGGGTCATACCCTGGTGAGCCCAATTACTATCCACACATGCATCAGCCTTACGAGCAAGAAGATTATAGTACTAGTTCTTCGTCTCTAGAGGATACAATCAAACTATTGAAAAGTAGTCCTTTTTATGATCCCTCTGTTCCTATTCCTCCTTTAGAAGAGTCCCTCAGGGAGTTAGCTGTGTCGACGCGTAAGTTAGCTGAGATGAATAGTGTAATTCTAGACGAAAGAACTACAATAATGAGTGAACTTTCTATAGAGGAATCCCTCAAGCTGATGGCTGAGACGAACGAAAGACTTGCTCGAAATAATCTTACTTTCCAATATAGTGTTTCCAATAATACCCTTAAAAATGAGGATATTTATTTTCATAATCAAGATGACAAGGTTAGAATTGGTAGCACTACTTGTTTTGATGAGGTTCGATATTTTTCATGTTATTATGATGAGGATAGTGTTGATGGAGAATCATACTTATGTAGGAATAATGATTAGGAAATGGTTACTCCAATTGAGCTTTACAATGATAATATTATTTCTAGTTCAAATCCAAATAATTTTAATAATTATTCACCTATTCAAAAGGACGAGGATTTGACTAGAGATACCCTCGTTTTAGACGATGTAGTATTTCCTGTTTACAAAGCCGATAAAGATTTAAAGGAACGAGTTTATTCTGAGAATAATGTTTTAGAGTCCAGCGATTTAGAAACAATAGTCTTAGACGAAGAAGATGAACTCGTAGAGATGAGTGGGGATGAACCTGACTTAGAAGAATCAATTGACCATTTCCAGGAATCTGATGACTTAGAAATTATGGAAGTTGTGACTAGTCTTTCTAGAGATACCCAAAACTCTAAGTTTGGGGGTGATTATCACCTTCCTAGTGCCTTACCTTTAACTCTCAGAAAGTCCCTTCACTTAGGACTTGATATCTCTGCCTCGACAATTTTACAAGATTACCTTCATACTCGTTTGGAACCTAATGATGTCCATGAAGAAGTTCAGTCGTTAAAAACCCATCCTATGGTTGATGTGGTTTTCCCAGGCTATGATCCCCAGATTGACTTTGTTTTCCCACCAAATAGTTTTCTTCCAACTGTGGGAACGTTTATATTCCAAATGTGTCGAATATTAAGTTGTGAGACTAAACCTAAATGTTGTAGGAAATTAGAATCAACACATTTGCTTAAGAATGACCACTACTCTCATTGTGGTCAATCCTGTAAGTCAAATCTTATTGACTTAGAGGATCCTCAGTTATTTAGGTTATTATTGTGCGCTTCTAAGATCATATTTGAGTTTTTTCAGACTCTAGGACCTAATGATTCGGATCCCACCTATGAAGAAACACATCCAATGAAAATTTTCTATTTAGACCCTTTCATAGAACCTGAACCTGAACCACAATTAGATATAAATTTCTTAATCAGGAAACTAAGTAAGGGCATGCTAGTCTTGTTCACTTTCTTGGTTCATTGCAGTTTCCTTTGGTAAGCTCTATTTAGTTTTGAAGACCCACAGTTATTTCGAATGTTACTTTATGGTTCGAGTTGACTAAGCCTTTCCTAAGTCTGGCTGAAGACTTTAAACTTAGCACTTCTTGGGAGGTATCCCATGCTCATGCAACACGGTAATATCTTTCCTTAACTCTTTCGCTTCAAATGGTAACAATTTCTCCTTGTTCATGCTTTTAGTTTCATCTTTAGAACATTGAGGACAATGTTAGATTTAAGTTTGGGGGTATGGGAGAAACTTTTTAGTTGCAATTAGTAAACTCCAGAGCCTAGAAATTTATGCCTATTAAGGTTTGCACTAACCAATCTAAGTGGATGGGAACATCTTGGTTATAGGAGTTGAGGAACCAATCTGATTAGATGGAAACATCGAAAGAGTCTATTCATAAAAGCACAAATCTCAGGTGTTAGTAATAACATGATAGTTTCACCATATCTCGTTGAGTCCTTTTCATTTTTTTTTTCTTTTTAAACTATGTTTCTCTAAGTGATTAGGTGGGTCACACGATTCAAGTTGTTACCACTTCTAGGGTGAATTAGAGTGACTGAGTTACTAAAAAAAAAGAAGACCGGACCAGTTAGACCAATCGGAATAAGTATTAACACTTGGATAGCAATATGCGTGTGTTCTCCCTGTTTCCGTCGCCTAAGCAAGCGTGGAATGCAGGACCCGTGGGAACTATCGTGTAATCTGCTGACAAGAAGCATGCGCTTGGATTAAAAAGATCTATTCATGCCGTTAAGTTTAAAAAATAAAATAAAAATGGTTATTGTTCTGTGTAGTCAACTGCTGGTTCCCTTGTATTTGCCAGTTTGTTGATCTAGATTTAAGTTATTGACCACTGGTTCCCTTGTATATGCCAGTTGTGTTGATATTAGTCAGACCGGTATCTCAGTCCATTAGGATAGGTTCATTCTGGCAGTGGCCTTCAGACAGATATGTGAAATATCGATCATTTGGTTAACATCAAAACCATCTACATTTTTCTATTTCCATCTCCTTTTTCTATCCATATGATTAGTTTGACTCCGATTATGATGTCCATAGTGCAACTATCTGAGTAGAGCTTTGTCACTTATATGAATATTAGTATGCTTGAGTGCAAACTCGTGTACATCAATTGGAATTTCGCATCAGGGTACTTCCTCCAATAGTCAATGATTGTATGCCAACCAAGGAGATTCTTTAGTGCCTTCCAAGGTTCTGCATAAATAGCTAGGATCTGGAGTAAAGGTTTTGTGGGTACACCTCTGGTAAACCCTCCTTAGTTTATAACACAGTCTTTTTATTTTCTAGATTTATTTTTGCTCGAGGACTAGCAAATAATAAGTTTGGTGGTATTTGATAGACGCATTTTTATGTCTAATTTGTCCTCAATGTTTCGTATTGTTAGTACTTGTTTTTATCCTTATTATGGTGTTTTGTGTGTTTTTAGGTATTTTTTGGAAATAAACATTTTTGGAAAAATCGGCTCGAAAAGTTGCCTGGGGCACTCTTGGAGGACATTTGTTATTCGGACTCTCATCATTGGTTAAGGGGCACTCAATTACGAAGGGGCACCTTCGTTGATGTTTGCACCACAGCTGTTGATTAAGGGGCGTCCTTTTCTTCCTCATTTAAAAATTTCTTTTGGCGGGAAACTTTTGGTTCTCAACTGTGTATATTTGGTAATGATTCTTACTAGATTTTTGGAGATTTCTGGCACAGTAATGAGCTGGAAATATTGCGTCGTATCACAACAGGATTGTTAACAACATTAAATGCGATCAGATATGAAGATATCACGAGACAGGGAAGAGAGAATAATTTGGATGTCTCTCTGCTATTTTTGGGAGTTACGTGGGAAGGAAAGCAGAGGAGATATTCGGTTTTGATTCATTGTTATCCTAAAGATATCTTGACAGTTGTAGACACGGGCAAGAAGAGAAGAAAAGAAGGAATAAAATCTTCGCAAAGAAGGAAATTATCCCGTGGAGAATAAAAACAATAATGGAGAAGATACGGGAATTAAACTCGAGTTATGTTGATCCTCTGAGTATATATGAGGTGCTGGGGACTCAGAAAAAAGGTGTCCAGAGTTTGGGGTCGAGAGAAGGTCCAGAGAAGTAGAAATCAAGAGTTGATGAAACTATGTTTCTGCTGCTGCTGATGATGAAGAACACCAAGAACACGAAGAACAGACTCGCAAGGACAGTGGTTTATCAACAGTGTCTAAGACGCACAGCCGTGGGTCGCAGTGCAGTCTAAACATCAACAACACTTGTATGTTATCGTTCATTCTGTGACGCTTTTTGTGCGTCGCAGATTACAGTTTTACACCATTTTCTCCTTTTCTCTCCATTGTAAACACCATTTGAGCTATAAAAATATATTTTGAGCGTGTTTTCATCATGAGGAGCTAAAACCCAACACTGGGACGACGGAGGAGGTCGAGCTTCATACATGGATAATTTAATTAATTCTTTTTAAGATTTTTGCATTAAAAATTAATTGAAATATGATTTGATTAAGTTGGGTGTTATTTGATTAGGTGGGTCATGCTTAGCTTAGGTGATTTGATGTTCCATGCTTAACATTTACAATCAATATTTTGAGAATCTACTTTGGCAAAATAAGAGTCTATATAACTTATGTTTTGAGCGATTATTGTCGAGATAATTCATTGATCCCTATTTTATGAAGATTGGCCGAATCATTAGTCCCAGTTCCTCTCACCATTGTTAATATTTTTGTATATATATTTTTATTAAATCTAAAAATTCCATTTCCTTCACAAGTCTGAAACGAATCCTATTTACTACAACAACAACCAAAAATATTAATCACACGTACACAGCCCTTGTTTTACGTTTCTAAGCCTCATACCAATCCTGTTTTGACTAAAAAGGATATTCCCAACTAATTCCAGCGATTAAATCTCCACCGAACTCCTCCAATATCTTCACAGAATCTCGCAATTAACTCCATCCCCTGCTTTCTTCAAACCTTTGATTCTAACCAATTCTGGTTGGTTCAAGCAGCCTTACCAACTCTGTTAGGCCCAAAGGAAGATACACAAACAATTGCAGCCATTGAATCTCCCTAGAACAGCTCCGAAATCAAAACCCTAATTCCGGCAGTTCAATAACCAGTTTTCCCGCCAATTTCTGTTCTTCCTGTTTTCATCAATCCGTGATTATCCAGCCCATCTTAACTGATTCAGAGAACATTACCATCCCTATTTAGGTTCTAGGAACAAACCCATTTGATTTCAGCGCTTTAATCTCACCCAAGCACCTCCGAAACCGAAACCCTAATGTTGTTCCATTGAAAACCAGTTTTCCCCGCCATTTTTCAAATTCAAAAGGAAGAAGATGACCTCCCCCTTATCCTGTTCCGGTGTCCCTTTAGAAATAGGTGCTGAATAGTAAAGAAGGTGCCCCTTAGTAATTGAGGCGCCCCTTAGTAATTGAGGTTCCCCTTAACCAACAGTGAAAGTCCGAATAACACGTGTCCTCCGGGGTGCAAAAACCACTTTTCGAGCAACTTTCTCCATAAGAGATTATTTCCTTGAAAAGACTTAAAACAAGTTTATTAGAGAAATAATGAGTCATAGCCAATGTATTTATGGGTTAAAATGCGTCGCACTTTCGTGCTTATCATTATACACAAATGATTATACGCTTCTAGGTTTGTTAACCGCACCCAAACGTGTACATTATTGGTTCAACAATAGTTTACCAAAAGGTTAACCATATGAGCATTTCATACCCACCATGTTCTTCTTCACCATAACTAGTTCAAATGACTCAAATGAATAAGAGAGTTGTTCAATTGCAAGGAAATATTATGTAACTACACAAGACACAATTGAAGCAAAGATCATTTGATTCGCTCGAATCAGTTGATGAACTTTAATAGCCACGGTTTGAAAATGCATTCCTTAGTCTTTTAAGATTAAGTTAAGAAATCATCTTTAGATATATAACCTTCTCAAGTTCGCAGACTAGGTTCGCGGACTTAAAACACCGGATAGAGTTTACAAACTCCAGCAGAAATTCTCGGGTTTGAGAACTTCGCCGGTTCGCGGACTAGGTTCGCAGACTTGGCTCACGCAAGTAATTTGTCAACTCCAGCAGAAATTCTCGGGTTTGAGAACTTCGGCAGTTCGAGGACTGAGTTCGCGGACTTGGCACTTTCCATACTTCCGGTTCTCTTGATCAACAAAGTTCGAAAACTTCGGTTTAAGGAATCCATTGGTTATGTAATCTAAACTCTCATTCCAATCATTGAAACATTCTTAGAGGACGTTATACAGTTGTTACACCATTTGTCGTCAAAGTAATTTTCAAAGTGATTGAAACATATCATGACTTTCGTCACTAGGTAAAGATAAACTTGGTCGAAGCGAAAAGCTTACCAACACATATTTCGAGATATAGATACGCGAGGTATACTCGGCTCTAAATAACAAATGTGTATAATCTAGTTTATATATATAGCATACGACTTTTGTCTCAAAGAGTAGGAGATAAAATAGATAGACTTTTGAGTGACAGATAAGTTCAAGTCTCCACATACCTTTTTGTCGAGAAGTTCCACCGGTTCCTTGAGTAGATCTTCTACTTGTATGATGAATCGCCATGAAGTCCTTGAGCTCAACTACACTTACTATCATAGTCCGAGACTTAGCTATAAGAGACTAGAAATTAAGACTTATAGTTTTGATCAGTAACATTGACAAACATGCTTGAGATAGCAACGCATGCGAGTTTGACCGTGCAGTGCTCTAACAATTACCTCTTCTACCAGATGGAATTGATTGGTCTTCATCTGGAGTCTCGTCTGAATCACTGGGTTCCGATAGTGGTTCAGAATCATTCGATACACGGATCAAAAGCGTTCCCAACACAACATATTCCCCTCGATGTCTTGAAGTCAAGAGTTTTTCACCAACACGAGGAGGTCTTGAAGGAGTACTAAGAGCTTTCAGAGCTTTCTTCTTTGCCTTTTCCAACCTGAATAAGAACGATTAAGAAAAAAAACATAAGTCGGCAGGGTCGACAAATATAACCAACCCGGCGGAACAATGGCTGACAGGGTAGAACATATATGCTGGCTGAACTATAACCGACAGGGTAGCATTCAAATAACATGTCGGCTTATAACAAATATACCACACAGGAGATACAAAATTTTTCCACATTACAGGTCGGCAAGGTCCATTACCCAAACATAGTCGGCTAACAAACAGCCGGCATGGTTTTATCCAAATACCATTCCAGTTTTAAAATTCAAGGCATCATGAAC
Source organism: Papaver somniferum (assembly GCF_003573695.1). Classification (NCBI taxonomy): domain Eukaryota; kingdom Viridiplantae; phylum Streptophyta; class Magnoliopsida; order Ranunculales; family Papaveraceae; genus Papaver; species Papaver somniferum. The sequence continues at coordinate 128,587,121 of NC_039366.1, forward strand.
CAATGTTTTCAAAACAAGTTATAACATGCCGGCAGGGAAAAAAATGATAACATTCCTGCTTCTTTAAATAAAAACTGCCGCCGGCAAGGCTGCAGGTTGAATAACTTGCCGACCATGTTGAAGCAGTTACAGATATTCAACAGCCGGCAAGATATTCAACCTAAGAGCTTGCCGGCTAAACCCCAACTATGAAAAGTCGGCAAGGTTGTGGAACAAACACCTTGCCGGCCAAGTAACAACAAGTTCAAGCATTCGATTTTTCTAACCTAATTTGACATGCAAACATTAAATTGAAGTACTGGAGTGAGTTTAAGTAGGCCCTTACTTTCTTAATCGCACCATTTCTTCGTTTTGAGATGGTTCAATTTCTTCTTCCGCAACCGTTTTTTTCTTCACTTCTTGTTGAACTAGTTTTGTAATTCCGGGGTTGTATTGATTGGGTTTTCTATTAGCGTCTTTCATACGACTTGCCCTAGGTCTTGGCGGATCCATTGATGAAGATTAATCGGAGTTTTCGAATCGACGATTACGACGAATTAATCGATGAGTTTTGAGACGAGTTTTGATGGTGGTTATGGAGAGGAGAAGAAGAGAAGAAGAAGAAAAGAAGAAGATGAAAAGAAAAAACAAAAACTGATTTAGGGTATTAGGATTATAAAGGGTAAGGGTATTTTTGTAACTTACCCCTTAGGGCTCCCCCTAAAACCCTTAAAAAAAGTCCCTTTAAAATTGGATATACCCCAATTAATCTGGGTATACCCCACTCAAATATATTTTAATACTTGGTATATATACTAGATTCCATACAAAACAAAGCATCTTTCACTCTTAAAACAATATACCCCAAAGCAAGTTAGTAACCCTATTGACAGCTATGCGCAGTTGTGCTCGCCGTGTAAGAGGCGTTACTTTTAATTTGTATATATTGGAGCAGAGAGGTGTGTTTGAGAGCACAACAAAGTTTGGAACCATGGGAAACAACGGAAACACAACCTCGATGGCTTTCTTTGTTACCACTAGTGCTTTTCTAGTAGTAACTAGTTTCTCACCCGTGTCTATTTATTGCTTATGAAATATTGGATGCTTATTATAAATAAATAATATTATGAGAATGGGTAACAAATTAGTCAGTATAATATTCTTGTTACAAATAAAAAATCAATAAGTTAATATATTAGTTGGTCTGCAGAGAGAGAAAAAAAAGGCTAAAACAAATATAAACTTTACGGACCCAATGCAATGAAAATGAATATCTTCTTAGCATTATTCCACATCCTCTGTATCCTGGCCTTGAAAATGCTATCTCGGTTTATGCAAGGAACGATTATTATCTTGGATGCAAAGCATTCTTTTGTTTTCTGTGTGTCTTGGTAGAATATCATAACTATTGACTTCCTACGTTTCCTCTTTGTCCTGGTAAAGAGTATCATAATCATCGACTTTGAAGACCATTAACCTGTTTGATCTAGTTTCCACATTAAACCCCAAAAAAGCACATCGAAAAAATACGTCTTGTTTATCAAATCATCGAACAATGTCAAAGCGTTTTCGAGATTATTCCTCTTGATATTATTATGTTATGTATCAGTATATATCTTTTTGAACATTTTTGATAGAAAGAGAGAATATATTAGATTTGAGAAGAATATACAAAAAAAAAGCTACCAAAGGTAGCAATCAAAGAAAATACAAAAATGCTACAAGAAAACAGTAGACCAATTTAGTACAATATGAGTATGTCCAACTTCTGTAGTCCAAGAGAGAATTAGCACTTTAGCATTCTCACATAAGTTGCCATCCGTCTTGAAGCTATATTTGTCTTGAAAAATTCGAAAGTTTCTTTTAGTCCATAGCGTCCAAGTGACAGCCACATGGATCAAATTCCAAATCACGTTCCAGCATTGCTAGTGATGCAGTTATTTGGCCATGAGTGAGCTAGAGCATACATTGAACTCGGAAAAATCCACGCCCAATTATTGTTTGGAGTAAGAGCAAACCACACCACTTGTGCACCTTTTCAATGAATTAATATATGGTCTTCAGATTTCTCGCTGTCACCACAAAGAATGCAGCAGTTATCCATGTTAATACCCTTTTGAAGTACCATATCAATTGAATTGAGTTTTCCATGAATGGCACACCACGTTAGATATTCTCGTGGTTGAAGTGGTATCCCTTTTTTGAACATACCACTATAATATATATATCATTTTTGATACATGTGAGAAGCTGATCAATATTCCCATGTTTGTTACTATATTTTGGATTGCCAAACCTCCTTCTCCGAGTCGGTCTGTGTTTGGAAGCTTAGGCCAAGTAATGGTCCACACAGAGAATGCAATTCTCAGGGAATGTTCAATTTCTTATCAGAAGGAGAGTAGGTGGGGAATTGGGTGCAATTTATGTCTTTAATATAACCAGAGTTTTTTCCTGAATTACTTTAAATAATCTATCCCATGCATGGCCACTGACATTCCGTAAATTCCGTTGGATGATCGGTTTATGAATTTGTAGTATTATTCCAAGAAAAATGTACATGAATATAATTTTTCATATGTGCAAACTACTTTGTTTATTTTGCTCCCACTGGAAAGGTTTGTTTATGTCATGCGTAGAGCATGTACAATGGAGTATTAATATTTTTTTTTAATCAAAAGTTGGTTATGTCATAACATAATTTTTATTTTGTTTGTCATTCATAGCTAATCCATTAGTCCTATTAGTAGCCTGATTTACACCAGCTCTTGCATCATTCACGTATCGTGGATAGTTGCTCTGCATTTAGTGTAGTATGGTATTGCGTCTCCAAAGTGATCCAACATAACCATATCATATATAGGAAAATACATATGGTTGGCAACAGTGAAGGGGTAAAACGGCACATACGGCTGATAAGAAGTACTGTAATTAGGACCAGACCATGCAAAACTATTTCAACGATATCCTCTTACATTAAGCCAACCAAGTCTTTGCATATTATTTTTTTTTGGTAGAGTAGAGAAAATGATTTTCAAATGTTACTCAACATGGAGATAGGAATACTATGATGACACTTCTTCTTTATGACTATCGCATTAGGAGGAAAAAATATCATATATAAATAATAAATAAATCAGAAGCCCAACGCATTTAAAGTGTATAGTGAACTCCAAAAATGGATTGAAGGCTACACCGTTCCAGTCCTTATCCTTCTAAGCTTGGATTTTAGAGGCCAAAATACAAATGATTTCTAGATTAAATACATGCAATTGTCGTCGTACTAAGTATTGAGTTCTAAAAGTAATAATGGAAAGCTTTGCTCTGTCACTGTGACGTCAGCCTAGTTTTTTCATTGCAAATGCAGATTTGTGTTCATCCTTCCAAGCTCAACAACTTCCACAGTTCCTTATTCTCTAGATTACTAATCCAATTGATTACTTTGTTCAACAATCTGTGTACTTATCTTACTACTTCAATTACCAGGAACATTCATAGAAGTGAAAACAAGTACCACCACATTCAAACCAACTACCAACTTATTAAACATACTACTAGTTCATCTGCCATAATTACAAACCAAAATAAGCAGATCACTGCACAACAAAATTACCGAGAAAACAAACTTACTAAATACACCATAATCCTAGACCAAGAGCTCTTTGTCATCATCAACACCACTACCAGTTCAACACCAACTGTTAACCCCAGAAACAACTTAAAACATACTTACAAGATCCATAAACACCAAAAGATAAGACCCAAAATTATCAACAAGAAATTCAAGAGGATCTGAGTTAAGCATCGAGAAAGCCAGTTTGTTAAAACCTTACTTATCATCTTCAAAATTTTCTCAAACTCTGAAAATTCGGATGCATTTGACGCTCCTTTATAAGACCTTAATAGTCCTCATCATCATCTTAACCCCAATACTCATCCTCCTCAAATATCTCGCTACAGCTGCTGCCTGACGATGCAGGAGAAGTATCACTGTCTCCAGAAGATGAACTTTCCTCATCACTGCTCTCTTCGTCATCATCATCTTCGACTGCATCAGGCAAATCTTCGTCAGATGCACTGGTATCCTCCTCAGGGGATGCTCTGGGATATATCCTCACAAGAGGCTTCTCCTCAACTATGGGTTCACCTTCTTGCATGGTTCGAGCAAAGATTTTGGGGTTTTCTAATTCAAACTCAAATCTCCTGCGTCGTTTCCCCTCTAAATACCTCTCCATCCCCCTATTTGTTTAAGCAACATCTGATCCTTCATTACTGGTGTTCACCTCTTCTACCGGATACTCAAACCATCACCTGAATATGCCTCGGAATTGCTCTCAGTGGCGCTACCGTACTTTGGTCCTTTCTGATGCCGTTCAACCCTCTCTTCATCCTTCCGTTCAGATCTTGCAAAATGTTTTGGTAACCATGCAACATACATGGACTCAATTCTTTCTTCATCTCTTCTCTTGCTTTCCTCCTCCTCTCTCAACCGCAGCGCCTCCTCATTTGCACGCCTATTTATCTCACCCTGAATTTAATCTCTCAATCTCATTAGTTCATCCATGGGGAGTGAAAGAGCCTGAGCCTTTGCTAATTGCTATTGATCGAAGTCAACAACAACGACCAGAATGGGATTACTGGAACTCTCCATATTTAGGATTTCTATATCTAAATTTTCCTATTTCTGGAAATTTTGTTAATGGCTATGCTAATTTCCTTCAAAACCCCCCTTTTAAAGGAAATTTTTTGATCATTAACTGCTATTTATGGCTTTTGGTTATCAGCCTCGTCGCCTGGTTACTCACGTCCCTTCAAATCCATGTGTACTCCTTCCAACTTCCTCATCATAATTACCCTGTAAATCCCTATTTTCAACACCTAACCTCTTCATTACCCATAACTTCTCATGGAACTTCCTTCAGGAGGTGCATTGGTAGGTCATCTAACTCTCACAAAGTATTTTTAATTAAAATTTTGTGTTTTATGCAGACTAGAAGAATGCAGCACCAGTTGAGAGGCACCATTGCGGTCTGGGGAATATCTGCCAGATGGGTTACTAGTTCTAAACCCAATCCTATGCTTTCGATTGAACCACAACTAAACAATCAGTTCCATCAACCTAAAACTAAATTTCCCCTCATTCCCATTGTTACTTTCCTTCCTACTTTCCTAGTTTCATTAGTACCTTTGGTAGTTAGTACTACCATAACCATGTCTATCTAACTAAAGATGTTAGATCATTGCTCGGTCGACCTCCCATTCGTTGCTATCTCAAGCATGTTTGTCAATGTTAGTGATCAAAACTATGAGTCTTGATTTCTAGCCTACATACCTAAATCTCAGACTAGGATAGAAAAGTGTAGTTGAGCTCAAGGACTTCATGGCGATTCATCATACAACGACGGAGATCTATAAAAGAAATCGTGGAACTTCATCAACAAAAAGGTATGTGGAGACTTGAACTTATCTATCACTCAAAACTCTATCTCTTCTATCTCCTACTTCTTATGAGACAAAAGTCGTATGCTATATAGACTAGATCATACACATTTGACATTTCGAGCTGAGCATTCATTGCTTATCTTTTTCTCGAAATCATGTGTTGGTAAAGCGTTTCGATTTGATCAAGATTATCTTCACCTAGTAACGGAAGTCATGAAAAGTTTCAATCACTTTGAGAATTGCTCTGACGTGAATCGGTTTGTGAATAACGGCTACATAGCGTCCTCTGAGAATGTCTCAATGATTGAAATGAGGGTTTAGATTACATAACCATGTATTCCTTGAACTAAAGTTTTCGAACTTTGTTGATCAAGAGAAATCGGAAGGATTGTGGAATTGGCTTTCTTAAGTCCGCGAACCCAGTCCGCAGACTCAGTCCGCGAACTGTCGGAAGTTCTCGACCGAGAATTTCTGCTGGATTTTCCAAAACTCGTTTGTGTGCTAAGTACGCGAACGCAGTCCACGAACTGGCGGAAGTTCTCTTTCCGAGAATTTCTGCTGAGTTTGGAAAACTCAACCGGTTTACTTAAGTCCGCGAACTTGTTTGTGAAGTTAAGAGGTTATGATCTAAAGATGTGCTCTGAACATGAAACTTAAATTACTAAGGAATGCTTTATGCAAACCGTTTCTATAAAGTTCATGAGCCGATTCAATCGAATCGAATCATCTTTGTTTCAATTGTGTCCTGTGTAGTTACATAATATCTCATAGCAATTGAACAACTCTTTAACTAGTTCATTTGAGTCAATTAAACTAGTTATGGTGAAGAAGAACAAGGTTAATATGAAACACTCATATGGTTAACCTTTTGGGTTACTATGTTGAACCAACATACACGTGCACGTTTGGGTATGGTTTTCGCAAACCCAGTAAACGTCTACTCAAGTGTGTATGACAAGCTAAGTTTTCGATCTAACGGTTGAGAAATATTAGCTTGAATCTAAATCAGGTTTTCATCTAACGGTGAATAAGGATTGCTTTGTAACTAAGGAAAAACCCTAATTTGAAGGCTATATAAAGGAGACATCTAGCTTTGAACAAAACTAATCCCCACACGTCTGTGTGATACTAGTGCGCTCGCTAGAGTCGATCCTCCTTTAATATTTGGTTTTCTTCTCTAAAACCAGGTTAACGACTTAAAGACTTCATTGGGATTGTGAAGCCAGACCGATACTAATTTTATCGTAGTTGTGTGATCTGATCTTTCATCTTCTATCGTACGAGTACAATCAATTGATTGGATTGAGATAGTGAGAGTTCTACGATATGCAAGATAAAGAAGTCACAAACATCTTCGTCTCACTGTTTGTGATTCCTCGACAAACCTCCTGTGTATTCAGGAAGGATTGTAGAAAGGTGATTGATTAATCTAGGCTGTTCTTCGGGAATATAATACCGGATCGTCAATTGGTTCCTGTTCACCTTGATTTTATATTTTAAGACGGAACAAAACCTAGGGTTTATCTGTGGGAGACAAATTTATCCTTTGATAAACTTTTCTTTGTGAGACAGATCTATTTATTATCAAGTCTGTGATTTTGGGTTGCAACAACTCTTGGTTGTGGGTGAGATCAGGTAAGGGAATTAAGAGCGCAGTATCCAGCTGGGATCAGAGGCGTAGGAGTACAACTGTACCTTGGATCGGTGGGAGACTGATTGGTGTTTAACTATAGTCCAGTCTAAAGTTAGCTTGGAGTAGGTTAGTGTCTGTAGCGGCTTAATACAGTGTGTGTTCAATCTGGACTAGGTCTCAGGGTTTTTCTGCATTTGCGGTTTCCTCATTAAATTTTTTTCTGGTGTCTGTGTTATTTCTTTTCCGCATTATATTTTATATAATTGAAATAATACAGGTTGTGCGTTCGTGATCATCAATTGGAAATCCAACCTTTGGTTGTTGATTGATATTGATTGATCCTTGGACATTGGTCTTTGGTACCGTCCAAGTATTCCTTGTGTTTGATTAGGAATCGTTGATTTCTATTAGCTTGAGTAATATCAAAAATAAGAGAGGGATATTAACTCCTTGAGATAATTTTATCTAGATTAAGTCTGACTGTCTAGTTGATTCTCTAGCAAAGTATTTTGGAGTTAGTCCATACATATTCCTAAGCGAAATATTGGGTGGTGTTGTTAGACCCCCGCTTTTTCAATTGGTATCATAGCAGGCATACACGTTTAAGACCTAACAAGTCTGTGTTTGTAGCGATCTGACTCTATGGACAAGAGTACTATCTCTGACAACGCAACATCAGTACAGGACCACTCAGATAAGTTTCAAAAATCTGAAACCACTGAGGAAAACTCCATCTCGTATCCTTCAACCGAATCTGAATCCAACTGGAGGAAATCTCTTGACGAGCAGTTGGATGATCTCTCGGATGATAGTGATTCTGAAGAAGGACAGAGTCTTGATTAGGAAGTTTCTCAATACATCAATTTGTTTAATCATGAATTAAAGGAAACAAGGAAAACTGCCTGCTTGAGAAAGTATATGAGTCCTCTCTGTCAAGAAAACGGAAAGTTGAGAAAACTCTTCAAAGCTTATGATGGTGGATACAAACTGTTACAATCTACCGTTAAAGATCATGAAGAAGAGGTTCGCTCAAAAAAATCTGAATGTGATAATCTTCTTCGTAACCTCTGTATATTAAAAGAAAGGTTTGCCGAAAGTGAAGCAAGATGTGAAACTCAACAGAAGTGTTTCAATGACAAAGAACGCAGTCTTCTTATCAGAGAGAAATCCTTGGAAACCAAACTCACTACTGTTCTTAATAAGGTAAAATCACTGGAAGAGAATCTAAATAGGTTTGGTTCTAGCTCTACAAAATTGTCTTCTATGCTGGGAGCCTGCAAAGAACATCATGATAAACGTGGTCTGGGATATAAAGGAATAGACACTCCTAACAGTGGTAAGACTAAGTTTGTTAAAGTTGTTAATATTTATCCATGTGAAGAACCTGTGTCATCTTGCAAAAACAAGGATTCTACTTCTTCTAAATCTGCTCAAAAGAGAACTACTGAACGTAGGTCCTTCAACTGCTATTACTGCGGAAATAAAGGACACTCTGAGCGAAGGTGTCGCCTTCGGATAAGGAATGAAAAACTTCACAACATTCTTACTTGGATGTCTGAAGAACTTGTTAAACCTATATCACAGATTGGAATCTTTCCTGTCCGGCCTCAAGGGACATACTGTGATAGGGCTTTTCCTAATTATGTATTCAAACATAAGGATGCCTACAATGGTGGAAGGAAAAACAACAAAAGTGTGACAGATGCTGTAAATCAGTCTAGAAGGAGAAAAAGGAACATGAGAAAGAAAAACGTGTCAAGTTCCCCTAATGTTCTCAAAAAGGACCGTGAATCCAAGACTTCCAAATCAGACTTCTTACATGTCAACAATCGAGTCTCTGATCTGAAGATTCACATAAACAAACTGAGAAGGAATATCAAGAAAACATGGAATGTTGTTAACCCAGGTACTTCTAAATCTTCTCTTGATAATGCTTCTTCAACTAAACCAGGTAGTTTGTAAATACCAATGAATCGAGAAAGAAGAAGTGAATAATGATGAGCAATATGCTCATCTTATTACAACCTGACATGTTCATGTTGCATATCTTTTTAACTCTTTGTATTTTTAAAAAGGTATGCTCATGGTTCTCTTGTAATTAGTTTAGTTGAGTTTTCATATATTCCACAAATTCTTGTGTTGAGCATATGAATGGATATACAAATCATGTTCTATTGGTTAATGTAGTCGTATATTCCGTAAGGTTTTCCTTATGTTGAGTATGTGAACGATTAAGTTAGTCATCTCTGTATGATTACCTTAATCTTAGCTCCGTAAGTTTACTTATGTTGCGCACCTTCGATTAAATTGATCACTTTTGTGGTTTGATTTAGTTGCATATTCCAATTAAATTAATCATGGGTTTACTTGTGATTAATTTGGTTGAGTTTTTGGATATAGAAAATCATTTCTATATTTTTTGGTGTCCAATTTAAAAAATCCTTCTTTTCTTTCGAAATTAAGGTCGCTCTTGTTGTTCTTTCGGGAATGACATCAAATGGGGGAGAGTTCTTTTGAACTTGTGCTTAATGGTAATATCTTGCGGGGTGTGCGACTGTGGAATTTTATAGGGGTTATCTTGTATCTTAAAACTCCTTGATGAATGCATTTAGCTTTGGCTTTATGATTGCATCAAAATTAAGTTGGTATGTATTTTTCTTTTAGTCTATGAAATGTCTCTTGTGGAAATTTCATTATGATCCCGTTCTTGTACCTTTGCCAATTTTATTGACAAAAAGGGGGAGAAATAATGTAGTTCACACTACAAATACATATAGTTTTCGGATCATTGTGTAAGAGGGAGTGGTTTCCATGATCGAGATGAAGTATTGACTAAGGGGGAGTGATACATATCACCGTAGTATTATTGTTAAAGTCGTCATACAATTGGACTTTGATGTTACATAATAGTACTATGCCATTGTATAATAATGATCGAGATTCTCGATTTCTCTCATTGTTATAGCTACGGATCTTCAACAACGGTGATGCTAAACTTACAATATTTGGGATCATTGGAGTACTTGGAAGGACGAAGATTTAGGGAACGTTGAAGATTAGACTATGGAATAGGAGCCACTAAAGTTTATGTTTTTTGTATTCCATATGTATTAATATTTTGTCACTAAAATTGACAAAGGGGGAGATTGTTAGAGCGTTGCTCGGTCGACCTCGCATGCGTTGCTATCTCAAGCATATTTGTCAATGTTAGTGATCAAAATTATGAGTCTTGATTTCTAGCCTACATAGCTAAGTCTCGGACTAAGATAGAAAAGTATAGTTGAGCTCAAGGACTTCATGACGATTCATTATACAACGACGAAGATCTATACAAGGAACCGTGGAACTTCATCAACAAAAAGGTATGTGGAGACTTGAACTTATCTATCACTCAAAAGTCTATCTCTTCTATCTCCTACTTCTTATGAGAAAAAATTTGTATGCTATATAGACTAGATCATACACATTTGACATTTAGAGCTGAGCATTCATTGCTTATCCTTTTCTAGAAATCATGTGTTGGTAAAGCGTTTCACTTTGATCAAGTTTATCTTCACCTAGTAATGAAAGTCACGAAAAGTTTCAATCACTTTGAGAATTGCTCTGACGTGAATCGGTCTGTGAATAACGGCTACATAGCGTCCTATGAGAATGTCTCAATGATTGAAATGAGAGTTTAAATTACATAAACATGTATTCCTTGAACCAAAGTTTTCGAACTTTGTTGATCAAGATAAATCAGAAGGATTGTGGAATTGGCTTGCCTAAGTCCGCGAACCCAGTCCGCAGACTCAGTCCGCGAACTGTGGGAAGTTCTCGACCGAGAATTTCTGCTGGATTTTCCAAAACTCATTTGTGTGCTAAGTCCGCGAACTCAGTCCGCGAACCCTGTCCGCGAACTGGCGGAAGTTCTCTTTCCGAGAATTTCTGCTGAGTTTGGAAAACTCAACCGGTTTACATAAGTCCGCGAACTTGTTTGTGAAATTAATTGGTTAAGATCTAAAGATGTGCTCTGAACATGAAACTTAAATTACTAAGGAATGCTTTATGCAAACCGTGGTTATAAAGTTCATGAGCCGATTCAATCGAATCGAATCATCTTTGTTTCAATTGTTTCTTGTGTAGTTACATAATTAAGATCTCATAACAATTGAACAACTCTTTAACTAGTTCATTTGAGTCAATTGAACTAGTTATGGTGAAGAAGAACAAGGTTAATATGAAATGCTCATATGTTTAACCTTTTGGGTTACTATGTTGAACCAACATACACGTACACGTTTGGATATGGTTTTCTCAAAACCAGTAAACGTCTACCCAAGTGTGTGTTACAAGCTAAGTTTTCGATCTAACAGTTGAGAAATATTATCTTGAATCTAAATCAGGTTTTCATCTAACGGTGAATAAGGATTGCTTTGTAACTAAGGCAAAACCCTGATTTGAAGGCTATATAAAGGAGACATCTAGCTTTGAGCAAAACTAATCCCCACACGTCTATGTGATACTAGATCTAAAACCAGGTTAACGACTTAAAGGATTAATTGGGATTGTGAAGCCAGACCGATACTACTTTTATCGTAGTTGTGTGATCTGATCTTGCATCTTCTATCGTACGAGTACAATCGATTGATTAGCTTGAGATAGTGAGAGTTCTCCGATAGTAAAGATAAAGAAGTCACAAACATCTTCGTCTCACTGTTTGTGATTCCTCGACAAACCTCCTGTGTAGTCAGGAAGGATTGTAGAGAGGTGATTGATTAATCTAGGTTGTTCTTTGGGAATATAAGACCGGATTGTCAACTGGTTCATGTTCACCTTGATTTTATATCTTAAGACGGAACAAAACCTAGGGTTTATCTGTGGGAGACATATATATCCTTTGATAGAATTTTCTATGTGAGACAGATCTGTTTATTATCAAATCTGTGATTTTGGGTTGCAACAACTCTTCGTTGTGGGTGAGATCAGCTAAGGGAATTAAGTGCGCAGTATCCTGCTGGGATCAGAGGCGTAGGAGTACAACTGTACCTTGGATCGGTGGGAGACTGATTGGAGTTCAACTATAGTCCAGTCCGAAGTTAGATTGGAGTAGGTTAGTGTCTGTAGAGACACTAGGTCCGGGGTTTTTTCTGCATTTGCGGTTTCCTCGTTAACAAAATTTCTGGTGTCTGTGTTATTTCTTTTCCGCATTATATTTTATATAATTCACTAGTCCATAAGGGGCTATAAATCACACATGAAATATGTTATAAAACTAAGTTTATCATGGTTTTCATCTGTTATTAGAATCGTTATTTATTTGGTGTGACTTTTTAAAAATGACAAACATGGAACGTTATTAAATAAAACGTCTAAAATTCGTGATTTAAAATCACATACATAATCTGTTATTAAATATCACGATTTTTATATGTAACATTAAATAACGATTGGTTTATGTCATATAAGAATCACGGTTAATATATGTGAAATATAATAACGGTTGATGCATGCCATTAAAAAAACACGGTTATTAGGTGTGAAATAAAATAATGGTTCATAACCGTTATAATTGGAGGTATTTTCATTAAAAAAATCTACCAATTTTAATGAGACAGTTTCGTCATTTTCTGGCTACAGATTCAGATTTTGGAATCTGAATCAAACCGGTTCAGAATTATATTTAATGTATTAGAAATCCAACCAGATTAAAAAAGGAAAGAAAATAGACGTTAAAGAATTATTAATTATTTATTAAAAAAGAATATAATATTCAAACATAGATTGGCGGACATATCCTAACAACTCCAAGTTACATCCTAAAAATTAAAAAACTAATTAATCTACTCTCACTACCATTCTAACTTGATGGCTCTCCTACAGTAGTCACATAGGCCTTGGGCCACTTAACAAACTAACTTCTTTAAATATTCCCAAGTACAACATCATCATCTCTATCGCACAACATCGAAGTTGGATCAATAACTTCCTCAATCATGCAATCGTAGTGGTCATCAATCAGTAGCTTAGTATCAACATATGCAAGTGCAACAACCTTTTTTCTGAAGTTCCTCAAACAACAAAGACCAAACGACGAAGGATAGGACGAAGGGATCCTAATACCATGTATATGTAACAGGACAAACTTTAAGATACCATAATAGTAGCACCGTATACATCTGACTATACATTACTAAGAGATATTCGATGTCACCTGTTGATAAGAGCTATCACCGATCTGACCATGTACTGCAGTGCTGTTTTTCTGCCTTTCAGCATCCAACTGTGCTTTCAAAGCTTCGTTTTTCTGCCTCACTTTCCGCAACTCGTTCCTCACTTCCTGCAACTTGGCCTTCATAAACTCAGCAGAAAGAAACTGAGATTTAGAAATACCAACACCCATTCCACATATGTGTCCCTTTTGATCAGCGCCAAATATCTATCCATATACATGAATCAAATTCAAACTTATTGAAATTCGGTCAAATATTAATGTAACGTAAGGGAATTTTCTAGACTACTACTATGCAGATGGTTACAAGGCGGCAGTTACTGTACACCCATAAATGGAAACTTCGGCCAATACAGTCTAGCACTTATGTCTTCAAGCATATGTTACATATTATCACGAGTTCAAGGATACTACTTGAAAAACTAGAGAAACCTACATAGCGGTGCTGACTACTTGAATATAGATGCAACAATATTACAGTGTAGTAATATGATTATAAGAGAGAAAACAAATTTCTAACCAAATCAGCAAGCAGTACTATAAGAAAGCAACGTAATTACTACCACCATCCAATATAAAAATTCAAGAAGTAAAAAGATTCATGTAACAACAAATTCACCACTAACCTGGGTAACAACGTCAGTGCCCAAACACTTTGTGCTGAAGGATCTTTATCATATGTCTCCTTCACTAGTGCCTACACATCAATATAAGCCAACCAGATTCATAGACTAACTGACATCATCAATATCAATAAACAATATAAAAATAGAACTTACAAGTTTTGCAGCTGCCTGTGATTTAGAAGACGAGGGATCATCATCTGGGGTGTCTTTATGTGTTTCCAGAAACACATCTGGCCTATAAATCTGACCAGTGGAGCTTTTCTTTTCCTGTGACAAAACAATGCATTAAAAACTTGCAAAATTTTTCATCACAAGACAACATCTGTGAGACATAATAAAGAAGAGGTTTACTGACAAGATAAGTGCATCAAAATTTAATTAGCTGCTAAGGTAAGTAGACATTTGAGTTGAACATCGCATTACTAGTTAACGGTGAATTAAAAACTGCAATCTTAAAAAAACTTTTCTTGCATAAATATCTCTTATTCACTCCAGCTCATTATTGAGTCATCACCCTCTAATCAAGTCATTTTACGTACTTGCTGGCTGGTTCTATATAAACTCATTCAAGTAAGAAGATCAATTGCATCAGACTCGACAATCAGCTTAGTATCTAGGGAAACACTTACAAACAAGTAAAACTAGATAAATAAACAGTCAATTACTTGTTTAAATAAGACCCACCTGCTTAGATACGTGCAAAAATATTTATAAATAAACAGTGTATAAGAAAAGGCCTACTCTGTAAACTAGAAACAAAAGACAAAAGCAAGATACTTCAGTAAGGAAGTAACTATTCAAAAGTGAAGTATATGACTGGGATTTGTCTGCAACTAGTTCAAACCTTGAGACAAATTTCTAGTAACTACAAAAAGTAATTAAGAGGTTAAGAGGTGACAAGGGTTCAAGGAATCAGATGTTATACATCCATTTGTTATGAATCAAGTACAACAATGTACCGGAAGTAGCTGACAAAATCAATACATCTAGATACTGATCCATTAGTAAGAAAACAATTCACAAATTATCAATGATGAAGGAGACAACTAGTATAAACAAGGACTCTATGCATACCAAAAACATCATATGCTATCCAATTAGGGAAACAAATGAAATAACATAAGAATAATAGCTTAAAATGCAATATAGTGTTAAGAATTTACCAATTCATTCCACCTTGTAGGGACACCTTTCCTACCACCTGTATATTGAGCCTTCACATTTGACCGTGCTTCCGCAGCTTGTTCAGATTTTTTCAGCCACTTTGGTTCACTGATGTTGTAGTTGCAGGAAATCCTACACTACTCCCTTCATGTGATTTCATTATTAATCAACTCATTTTAGGTTTATATTCTTAATTTTATTGATTAATCTTTGGATGTTCTTACAAGAAAAGATAAAGAACTCAAGAATGATATCTGCTCTAAACTTTCTCTCTCCTATTTACTTGTTTCTTACTCAAAAAAGATCTCCCCCTCTTTACAATTCGAACGACTATTTATAAGGAAATACATAGTGGATGACAGCTAACTTGTCCCTTATTTTCGGATATGGTTTGCGACATTCTCGCAACCTTACAGATGTTCATTTCGCAAACTCTCTAATTTTTGCAGGATCATCATATCTTTCCGTTGATCTTAGCTGACGTCATTTATTTATCTGCAATTTCTGCTGCTGTAATTTTTTCTTCCTTCAATCCTTTTACTTTATATACATTCCCATACTCTATATTCAAACATGGATCCAAGTGGTCATAGATATGAGAAGAATTTACAAAATGTCCAAAAAGATCTTGCTGATAAAGGTTTCACACTCTCCACCATTCCTGGTGAGAATGCCAAATCAATTCTTTCTGTCAAGCTTTTCTCTGATCAATATTGTGATGATCAATCAATCATAATTTCGCTAGGTCAAATTCTCGCAGGTCTCCCTATTCCTCTTTATAACCCAGATCTTCCTTTATTTTATGAAATTCTCGCTCATTCGGGATTTTCGCGAGCCATCTTCCAACTGAGTGGGGATTGCATCCATCTGATGGTAGAGTTCGCTAATCGTGGTGCTGGTAGAGGATCTCTGTACTCCAAAGAACTTAGGGATCCTAAATTCGCAAACCTAGAGATAGTTGTTGTAGGATCAGAATCTCGCAACAATTGTGTCTCAGCGAAATTATCAATGGAATTGCACAATAGCGTCGCAGAACAGTTTCAGAAAACAACGTCAGCAAATGTCATGGGAAAGATGTGATAGTCTTGCGAAAATTAGAGAGCTTGCGAAGTTAACATTTGTAAGGTTGCGAGAATATCGCGAACTATATCCGAAAATAAAGGATAGATTAGCTGTCATCCACTATGTATTTCCTTATAAATAGTCATTCGAGTTGTAAAGGAGAAAGATATCTTTTTTGAGTGAGAGATAAGTAAATAGGAGAGAGAAAGTTGAGAGCAGAGATCATTCTTGATTTCTTTATTTTCCTTATAAGAATATTCAGAATTTAATCAATAAAATTAAGAGTATAAACCTAAAAATAGGCTGATCAACGATAAAATCATATGAGGCGTGTATTGTAGGATTTCCTGCACTACATAATGGCGCTAGAAACAGGGAACGATTGAAGATTGAAGACTATTCTAGAAAAAATCGAAGATTAACATTGAGATTTGTGAAAATTTAAAGTAGTTGATTAAGAATTTTTTATAATTTCTTGAAACACTATTAGCATTGAAGAAATGGCTAGAAGAAGAAATACATCCGAACAACCAACTACTATTAGAAGAAGCAAAAGAATTGCTGGAAGAGAAAGAAGTGAAATGGGAGAATCTACTAGAAGGAGAAATAATAGAGAAAATATAATTCAATCACCAATTCAACAAACACTAGTTCAAGAGAGGAATACAGATGATGACAGAGTAAGCATAAACACTTGGCGATCAAATTCAGCAGAAGAAATAGAAGAAGAACAACAAAATAGAAATTACAGACAGGAAGAGAGAAATCAAGAAGCAAATGAAGGAATAATTCATGGAGATGAAGAAATTGGAGTGTTAGAAACATTGAGACGAAGAATACATGAGGAAAGAAGAGCTGAGGCGGAAGAGCATGCAAATTTAACAAGACAAAATCACGAATTAAGGATGGGGAATATCAGGTTGCAGAAGAGAAGATCGAGAAGTATTACAAAATCATACTTCAGATCAACTAGAAGAGAAATAAGGCAAAATTCACCTACAATCAATGTTGGAAACAATACTCAGGAAGAAATGTCAAATCCTAATGAAGAATATCGCGAAAATAGAGAAAGAATTGATGATCGTTACATTCCACAAAATGAAACTTTTGATGATAGGAAAATTAGAGGAAATCAAGAGAACGGACAAATTCATAGACAAAGTAACCAAGATGGCGAAGGAAATCAAGAGGAGGGAAGAAGAATTTTACATGTGAGAGAAAATCAAAGAAATCAACAAACAATTGAAGAAGAAATTGAAAGACATAATGCTGAACAAGCACGTTTAATCTGGGAACGTGAAAAGTTGAGAGCGGAAATGTAAGAGCAAGAGCTTCAGAAGACAATTCGCCAGAACAATCATGACAACCGAGAAAGAAGGCGTATACAAAACTGGAATAATGATAATCTCAATGATGAGTGTGATAGAGGAAGAGAATGGCTGAAAGACAGCGAATTGAGTTGATAAAAAATGAACAAAATTATGGAGGGGAAAATGAACGACATCATCACTTGAGAATTCAAGATATGGATGGGGAAGAGAATCACAGAAGAAAACGAGATGAAGATAATGAAGAAGAGATACAAAATTTCGCAAGAGAAGATAAAAGTGAACGCAGAAGAAGAGAAGCAAAATTAAAGAGACCAATGGGTCAAGATTCAGGAGTAAATCAACAAATCTTGAAAGAATTAGAAGAAATGAGAGGAATGCTAAATAACAGAGGAGAAGTAGGTAGAAGACAATTGGATGAAGCAATAGAAGAAGCTGCGAAAACTCCATTTACCAGAGAAGTACAATTAGGAGGAATACCACCGAAATGCAATTTTCCCGCATTAACCAGCATTTTCGATGGAACAACTTGTGCAATTCAACACATTAAAGCTTATGTGAGGTGTATGTTACAATGGGAAAATCATGATGCGATATTGTGCAAATATTTCGCGTCCAGCTTAACAGGAGAGGCGTTAAAATGGTTTGAAGGTATACCAAAGAAGACAATAACCTCCTTCAATCATTTGCAGACCACATTCTTGGGAGCATATATAAGTAATAATTCCTCACGACCTGGTATAGAAGATGTGTTTGGATTAAAACAAAGGATTGGTGAAAGTTTGAAACACTTGACTAAAAGATGGAGAACCATGTGTAGAGAAATGGATGGCCGTGTAGATGAGAGATATCTCATATTATCATTTATCAATGTTATATTTTCAACAAACCTGTTGTATGTCCAAATTTTCAGAGTCAAGAATACAATTACAATGACTGAATTGCGAGAACTTCAAGAAGAATACATTGCTTTGGAGGAAACACAAAATGAAATGGAATCATATCCAGTTGCGAATACCAGCTCACAAGCAACGAATGCAAGCTTATTACCCAAGCTAATAAATACAGTGGCGAATACTTCGCAAGTACAACAAGAAAAGGTGATAGGTAACAATCAGCAGAAGTTGGTAGCTATGGGAAGTCGAGATCAAGAAGAGTATGAAAGAGAAAGAAATTTCTACAGTCGTGGAGGAAATAACAAGATTCAAATACTCGATCAACCGCAAGAAACTTATGGAGGTCAAAGACCAAACTTTAATAGAGGACAAGGAGGTCATAAGGTAGTATGGGAAGAAATCAATATGCCACCTCTAAATGCAAGTTTGGAAAAGATATGGGAAGCTATAATCTTGATGGAAAATATACCAACACCGTGGAACATGGGAACGGAACCACCTCCAAATCACAGAAGTCATGAATTTTGTTCTTATCATCATTTTCATGGGCATACCACAAACGATTGCAGAAATATAAAGAGAATTATTTTGAGAATAATAGATCAAGGGAAATTAAACGACTTTCTGGTAGGGCATCCACAACCTCAACCATTACCACCACCACCAAAACATCACAAAGTGAATACAATGAAAAATAAAGAAACATTCTTCATAGAAGTGGGTGCAAAAGCAAAAAATCTATTCTGTCACTCTATCGTACATTCATATAAGACAATCGAAGACTTTCATGATAATGTTTTAAGTCGAGTGTTCGCAAGAGATAATAATGGAAAAGAAATTTTGAATATTGCGAAAATTTCGCAACTAGAGGAATGGCAGAAACAGATAATTTCCTTTACCGCAGAAAAAGTTCTCGAAGGAGAAGAGATGCATGAAGATCCATTGGTAATAAAATTAGAGATTAATACAAAACCAAAAGAAGATGAGGATGATGAATCTGAAGATTCATGGGCAATCAATAGAATCCTAGTCGATACTGGAAGCTCTGTGAACATCTTATTTTATCATACTTATAAAACCTTGGGTGGAAGAGATGATGATCGTATACCATCAACATATAAGATATATGGTTTTAATGGTACCGCAAACAAGCCTAAAGGGGAGGTTACTATGCAAATTCCATTGAAGGGAATATCTTCAGAAATCTCATTATGTGTTGTTAATGTAGAATCACCCTACAATGCATTAATTGGTCGACCTTGGCTACATGGGATTCTGGGTGTAGATTCAACTTTCCATCAATGCATCAAATTCACTCACCCCAATGGTGTAGGAATCATAAAGGGAGATTGGGTTGAAGGAAAGAAATGTTACGAAACTGAGATAGAATCTTGCGAAGGAAGAGCAAATAAGAAGGAAAACTGGCGACATAAAGTCAAGGATGTACAAAGAAGTGAGAAGTTGATGGTGGATACAATCGAAAAGAAAGTAGAAGAGATGTTACAAAATCAATGCTAGCTCAATGTAAAAAGGATGAACATACCATTACCAAGGAAGCAGCAACAGAAATCATAAAGAAGCAGAGGAGGGCAAAAGTAATAAAAGCAAGAAATGTATGAATGATTAAGTTGTTGCGATAATCTCGCAATAAGTAACATTCTCAAAAATACATTTGATTGAACAACAAAATTGAGATTGCAAAATTCAGGTACAATATTATGAATTGCGAGACTCTCGCAGAGATAATGAATTTTATAGAAAATAATTAGAAAAGAATGACAAAAGAGAAAGAGGCGAACCTTTATGGCGTACACCCTAGTTCGCGAATAAAATTTCGCAAGAGGCAAATGTAAGACCTAAAGTACGTCATATTAGGGGGTACCTGTTACATGACTCAGGGAAAGGCTACACCGCCACCGGAACCTGAGTCATGGAGATTTGGGGTCAATAAAGCCCATCCGGGAGAGGCACCTTGGATTCTCAACTTAAGCATATGACTTAGGTTGGGAGACTAAGGTAACAAGAACTCTCCCAAGGAGTGATATCTGATCAAGGCGCCGAGGTACACGGTTGAGTCAAGAGTGCCGAGGGCGTTTGAAGCGTCCTTGCCATTCTTGACAAGTCTTGGCTTATACTGCACTCGGACCGAAGAAAACCCTACTTAGGGTGCAGTCTCGTAACCATAATCCCTATAGGTAAAAGGGATAAGAGGATGCGAAAACAACTGGTTGTTGTTAAGACTGGATGGGAGGATCTAACCTTGTATGGTAGAAGTACGCCTCCTTGAAGGGGCAACCAGGGGGGAGATAATGGCGGCACCCTCCATTAGGGAGCTGATAAGTGTCTTAAGACGCAAATGTCATGAGGCTTATTATTCGCAAGGATAATTAAGGCTTTTCATATTTGTGCAACATTCCTGAAGAGGCAATAATACAAAAGAAAAAGATAAGATGAGATCAATGGGTTTTCGCATGAAAGTGCGAAGACGTCCTGCGATTTCATCGCAAGACGACAATGTCATGGGGCTTTATTTTCGCAAGAATATTTAGGCCTGTCATATTGTCGCAATATTCCTGAAGAGGCCATAATACAAAAGAAAAAGTTAAGGCAAGATCAATGGGTTATTGCATGAAAGTGCAAGGAAGTCCTGCGATTTTGTCGCAATGACAAGAGGTGGCATAATAAGACCTTTAAATAGGAAGGAAAAATAAGACCACACAGGAATGAGATTTTCAAAAGAAACAAAACTCACTTCGCAAGAGCTTGCGAAATTGTACAATAAGAAAAAGTTTATGAAATCTCTCATTTGGATTCAAATAACAGAGGCAAGTATGAGAATGTATGAAATTAGAAAATGCTATTTGTATCCATATGAGAGATTTACTCAAAAATTAAAGAATTAATGATTATATTGATTAACTGTATTGCAAAGAAGAATCTTTTTAATTTACGCATGCCAAAATGAAAGAAACACAAGTATACAGAAAGAAGAAATAAATATACAAGTGCTACAAAGAATCAAAGAAGAAATAAAGACTATTTCTTGGTTAATCCTTTATTATCTTCATCAGACTTATTTCTTTCTTCATCTGCGTCAGAATCCTCATCTCCATCAGAACTTCCATCACTATCAGATTCTTCATCGTCAGCCTCACTATCAGAGATAATCAAATTGGGAGTATTCTGTGGGATTTCCTCTAAAAGACAAGGGTAATCAGAATCTGGGATATTATGATCATCACAAACCATCTGGATGGTTTGATTGCGAAAATGCATAGCATCATTCTTAAAATTTTCAATGGTGATTTTGATTTGATTCTTCAATCTAGAATACTTGTCGTTGTGAGAAGAAAGATTCTTTGCGAGTTCCTCCTTTTCAGCTTCAAGTTCTTCAATCTTTTCACGATATCTATTTTCAGAATTTGCGAACAAAAGAAAACCAATTATTAATTTGATGAAAATCTATAAGAAGTAAAAGATTAGTAAAGAAGAGCAATTAGCAACCTTCTCTGTCAGAAATCATGTCTCTAATCAAGGTTGTATGTTCAACTTGGAGACTAACATTTACGCCTAAATCTTTTCTAGCATAATTTAAAATTTTCGCAGCCCAGACAAATTCTTCCTCACTACTTATGAGAAGACGAGAACGAATTTGATTTTCCCTTTCGCAGAGTTCAATATTCTTGCGGTTAGCTTCATCTCATTCAAGTTGAACTTCAAGGAGAGCCTCTTGGAATTTCGCCAGAGCCTTGGCACCTTGATCAGAGATACGATCTTTATCATCTATGAGACCGTTAATCTTAGTTCTCAACTCATTGGTTTTCTCTTTAGAATCAATAAGGAGACGTTTAAATATGTTAGCTAAGCCTAAACTGGATCTATGATCAATTTCTCAGAGGCGAAATTCTATCATTAGAAAAGCTATTTAAGGAATTGTTAAGACGTTCAAGAAGGGTATCATTATCCAAAGCATTAGGAAATGAACGAAGAAGGGTAGCTTCATCAGAAAGACCATAAATGTCTGCAAAAAGGATCATTTAAATAAGATAAAACAACAAGATGAATGAATAAAGAGAAAAGTAATATACCGTAAAGCTGATTATTAGCTTGTTGAAGACTAGAAATTTTGTTCTTATAAGAGGAAGAATCAATTTCTAATTGTCTATTCTTTCGCGAAGACCTTTAACTTCAACTTCCAATTCTTCATTCCTTTTGCGAAATTGAAGATTCTTCTTTTCAAGAATTTCGCGTCTTCTCTCTAGATGTGAAGCAACCGCAAAAGAAGCTTTTCCAGCCTGCAAAGAGAAATAAAAAATATTAATATAGAAAGAGATTTTGAGTTATAACAATGAAGAAGTAAAGAGATGAAAGTATACCAAACTATTGAGAGAATGCAAGAAGTCGGGAGTCATTGATCTAGAAACTACGCGAAGAGAGCTATCACCATCTAGTAAAGGGACATCACAAAGAGTAGCGAGAGCTTTGCAGGTATTTGCGAACTGGCTATCTCCCATTCCTTGCGAACTGTTTATCTCCCATTCGGGTGGAGAATTTTCAGTTCCAGCGAGATCATCATTATCCTCATCATCCTTGTCACTTTCAGAATTCTCGTTAGGAAGAACATTTGAAGGAGAAGAAGAACGCACTTTTCTTTTCTTTGGAGGAGGACCCGTTGATTTTTCTCTGCGAAGAGCACCTTTACCTTTATCGTCAATCTTCGCAGCATCAGCAGATTCTTCTACTTCAGCAATAATCTTCGCATACAAATAGAAGTAAGAAATGGGAGCATGGGAATGACAGTACTATTTAAAGTCATAAGAGAAAATTTCTTACCTCATCTGTATATGAGCGAAGAGCTAACAGAGTACTAGATTTCCCAACTCTGTTATAACTATCTTTTAGTTTTTGGATCTGCGGAATATCACAAGAGTTAGCGAATATAATAGTAAAAATCAATAAAGAAGTATAAAATGAGTTAAAGGGGAGAAGTATACCTCCTTCTCCTTTTCGGGCCAGGAGAAAACCCAAGGTTCATATGCTGCGAGATTCGCAGAAAGAACGTTTGATCCAGCAATGTAAGGACCCTTTAGCATTAAAGGAAACACGCACCATTTTTCATCTTTGGATTGGCGAGGAGTCGTGTTTTTACCAGAATGCCAGTCAATATCTTGCATAAGAATTTTGGATTCATCAATGTTATCTTTTCTTCTTAATCGAATACCCCAGCGAGTATTCTCTTTCTTCATGGAGATAAGTTCGTAATTTTCAAAGAAATTCGCAACCGTATACTTCTCAGCAACTATTTCTAGGTCTGCGAATTTTGGATCCCTAAGTTCACTGGAGTAAATAGATCCTCTACCAGCACCACAATTAGCGAACTCTAGCATTAGACGGATGCAATCCCCACTTAGTTGGAAAATGGCTCGCGAAAATCCCTGATGAGCGAGAATTTCATAAAATAAAGGAATGTATGGGTTATAAAGAGGAAGAGGGAGACCTGCGATAATTTTAATTAACGAAATTATGATTGATTGATCATCACAATTTTGATTGGAGAAAAGCTTGACAGAAAGAATTGATTTGGCATTCACATCAGGAATGGGGGAGAGTGTAAGACCTTTATTAGCAAGATCTTTTTGGACATCTTGAAGATTCTTCTCATATCTATGACCACTTGGAGCCATGATTGAATAAAGGGTATGGGAATGTATGGAAAGTAAAAGAATTGAAGGAAGAAAAAATTACAGCAGCAGAATTTGTAGAAGAATGACATAGTTGCAGAGATGAGAGAATAAAAATAGAAGAGAAAGTAAAAACAAAAGTGGAAAGAGGGAGGGAGAAGAGTATATAAAGATAATTTACTTCTCGAAGAAATAAACACCATTAAGATGAAGAGACGTGAACGGTTGAAAAGTAGCGGTTACAGAAGACGTGTCAAGAAATAAGTGGAAGAGAGAGAGTACGTGTGATAAATGTGGAATATGAAAAGATAGGGAGTTGCGACATTTCTCAAATCATTCTCTACTTTGCAAAGAATATTTGAGAAGAGGCAAGATGTAGGATCAGATTCTCGCAACAATTGTGTCTCAGCGAAATTATCAATAGAATTGCACAATAGCGTCCCAGAACAGTTTCAGAAAACAACGTCAGCAAATATCATGGGAAAGATGTGATAGTCTTGCGAAAATTAGAGAGCTTGCGAAGTTAACATTTGTAAGGTTGCGAGAATATCGCGAACTATATCCGAAAATAAAGGATAGATTAGCTGTCATCCACTATGTATTTCCTTATAAGTAGTCATTCGAGTTGTAAAGGAGAGAGAGATCTTTTTTGAGTGAGAGATAAGTAAATAGGAGAGAGAAAGTTGAGAGCAGAGATCATTCTTGATTTCTTTATTTTCCTTGTAAGAATATTCAGAAATTAATCAATAAAATTGAGAGTGTAAACCTAAAAATAGGCTGATCAACGATAAAATCATACGAGGGGTGTATTGTAGGATTTCCTGCAACTACAGTTGCTGAGAAGTATACAGTGGCGAATTTATTTGAGAACTATGAACTTATCTCCATGAAGAAAGAGAATACTCGCTGGGGTATTCGCTTAAAAAGGAAAGATAACATTGATGAAGCCAAAATTCTTATGCAAGATATTGATTGGCATTCTGGTAAAAACACAACTCCTCGCCAATCCAAAGATGATAAATGGTGTGTTTTTCCTTTAATGCTAAAAGGACCCTACATTGCGGGGTCAAATATTCTTCCTGTGAATCTCGCTGCTTATCAACCTTGGGTTTTCTCTTGGCCTGAGAAGGAGAAAGAGGTATGTTTTCCCCTTTAACTCATTTTATATTTCTTTATTGATTTTTTCTATTATGTTCGCTAACTCTTGCGACATTCCGCAGATCCAAAAACTGAAAGATAGTTATAATAGTACTGGGAAATCTAGTACTCTGTTAGCTCTTCGCTCATACACAGATGAGGTAAGAAATTTTCTCTTATGATTTTAAATAGCATTGTTACTTCCATGCTTCCATTTCTTATTTCTATCTGTGTGTGAAGATTATTGCTGAAGTAGAAGAATCTGCTGATGTTGCGAAGATTGGTGATAAAGGGAAAGGTGCTCTTCGCAGGGAAAAATCAACTGGTCCTCCTCCAAAGAAAAGGAAAGTTCGTTCTTATTCCCCTTCAAATATTCCTCCTCACGAAAATTCTGAAAGTGATAAGGGTGATGAAGACAACGATGATATTGCTGCAAGTGAAGATTCTCCACCTGAATCTTCTATGGCTAAGTTATCTAGTCTCTTTTCTGATTCTCTACAAGGAATGGGAGATAGCCAATTCGCAGATACCTGCAAAGCTCTCGCTACCCTTTGCGATGTTCCTTTACTGGATGGTGATAGCTCTCTTCGTGGAGTTTCTAGATCAGTGACTCCCGATTTTTTGCATTCTCTCAATAGTCTGGTATATTTTTATCCTTTTACTTCTTCGTTGTTATAATTCAAAATTTCTTTTTATATTAATATTTTTTATATTTTTTAGCAGGATGGAAAAGCTTCTTTTGCTGTTGCCTCAGATCTAGAGAGAAGACATGAAAATCTTGAAAAGAAGAATCTTCAATTTCGCAAAAAGAATGAAGAATTGGAAGCTGAAGTTAAAGGTCTTCGCGAGAAAAATAGACAATTAGAAATTGATTCTTCCTCGTATAAGAACAAAATTTCTAGTCTTCAACAAGCTAATAATCAGCTTTACGATATGTTACTTTTCTCTTTATTCATTCATCCTGTTGTTTTATCTTATTTAAATGATCCTTTTTGCAGACATTTATGGTGTTTCTGATGAAGCTACCCTTCTTCGCTCATTTCCTAATTCCTTGGATAATGATACCCTTCTTGAACGTCTTAACAATTCCTTAAATAGCTTCTCAAATGATAGAATTTCATCTCTTTCTCTAAATGAACTTAGATCGAAATTTCGCCTCTTAGAAATTGATCATAGATCCAGTTTAGGCTTAGCCAACAGATTTAAGCGTCTCCTTATTGATTCCAAAGAGAAAACCAATGAGTTAAGAACCAAAATTAGCGGTCTCATAGATGATAAGGATCGTATATCTGATAAACGTGCCAAGGCTTTGGCGAAATTCCAAGAGGCTCTCCTTGAAGTTCAACTTGAGCGAGATGAAGCTAACCGCAAGAATATTGAACTCTGCGAAAGGGAAAATCAAATTCGTTCTCGTCTTCTCATAAGTAGTGAGGATGAATTTTTCTGGGTTGCGAAAATTTTAGATGATGCTAGAAAAGATTTAGGCGTAAATGTTAGTCTCCAAGTTGAACATACAACCTTGATTAGAGATATGATTTCTGACATAGAAGGTTACTAACTGCTCTTCTTTACTAGTTTTTTGTTTCTTATGAATTCTCATCAAGTTAATAATTGATCGTCTTTTGCTCGCAGATTCTGAGAATAGATATCGCCAAAAGATTGAGGAACTCGAAGCTGAAAAGGAGGAACTCGCAAAGAATCTTTCTTCTCGCAACGACAAGTATTCTAGATTAAAGAATCAAATCAAGATTACTGTTGCGAATTTTAAGAATGATGTTATGCATTTTCGCAATCAAACTATCCAAATGGTTTGTGATGATCATAATATCCCACATTCTGATTATCCTTGTCTTTTGGAAGAAATCCCACAGAATACTCCCAGTTTGATTATCTCTGATAGCAAAGCTGACGATGAAGAATCTGATAGTGATGGAAGTTCTGATGGTGATGAAGATTCTGACGCAGACGAGGAAGGGAATAAGTCTAATGAAGATAATGAAGGATTAACCAAGAAGTAGTCTTTATTTCTTTCTTTGATTCTTTGTAATACTTGTACATTTATTTCTTCTTTCTGTATATTTGTGTTTCTTTCATTTTGACCTGCATTAAAACAATTATTCTTTGTAATACAGTTAATCAATATAATCATTAATTCTTGAATCTTTGAGTAAATCTATCATATGGAAGCAAATAACATTTTCTAATTTCATACATTCCCATACTTGCCTCTGTTATTTGAATCCAAATGAGAGATTTCATAAAAAATTTCTTATTGTATAACTTCGCAATCTTGTGCGAAGTAAGTTTTGTTTCTTTTCAAAATCTCATTCCTGTGTGGTCTTATTTTGCCTTCCTAATTAAAGGTCTTACTATGCCACCTCTTGTCATTGCGACAAAATCGCAGGACGTCCTTGCACGTTCATGCAAAAACCTATTGATCTTGCCTTAACTTTTTCTTTTGTATTATGGCCTCTTCAGGAATGTTGCGACAATATGACAAGCCTAAATATTCTTGCGAAAATAAATCCCATGACATTGCCGTCTTGCAACGAAATCGCAGGACGTCTTCGCACTTTCATGCGAAAACCCATTCATCTCCTCTTATTTTTTTTTTTTTTTTTGTATTATTTCCTCTTTAGGATTGTTGCACAAATATGACAAGCCTTAATATCCTTGCGAATAAAAAGTCACATGATATTTGCGTCTTAAGACACTTATCAGCTCCCTACTGGAGGGTGCCTCCCTTATCTCCCCCCTGGTTGCCCCTTTAAGGAGGCGTACTTCTACCGTACAAGGTTAGCTCCTCCCATCCAGTCTTAACAACAACCAGTTGTTTTCGCAGCCTCTTATCCCTTTTACCTATATGGCTTATGGTTACGAGACTGCACCCTAAGTGGGGTTTTCTTCAGGCCGAGTGCAGTATAAGCCAAGACTTGTCAAGAATGGCAAGGTACGCTTCAAACGTCCCTGACACTCTTGACTCAACCGTGTACCTCGGCGCCTTGATCAGATCTGCACTCCTTGGGAGAGTCCTTATTACCTTAGTCTCCCAACCCAAGTCATATGATTAAGCTGATAATCCAAGGTGTCTCTCCCAGATGGGCTTCATTGACCCCAAATCTCCATGAATCAAGTTCCGGGGGTGGTGTAGCCTTTCCCTAAGCCATGCAACAGGTACCCCCTTATATGACGTACTTTAGGTCTTACATTTGCCTCTTGCGAAATTGTATTCGCGAACTAGGGTGTATGCCATAAAGGTTCGTCTCTTTCTCTTTTGTCATTCTTCTTTGATTATTTTCTGTGAAATTCATTATCTCTGCGAGAGTCTCGCAAATCATTATATTGTATCTGAATTTCGCAATCTCAATTTGTTGTTCAATCAAATGTATTTTTGAGAATTTTACTTATTGCGAGATATCGCAACAACTTAATCATTCATACATTTCTTGTTTTTATTACCTTTGCCATCCTCTGCTTCTTTATTATTTTCTGCTACTGCTTCCTTGGTAGTGGTTCATCATTTTTATTCTGAGCTAGCATTAATTTCGCAACATCTCTTCTCCTTTCCTTTCGATTGTATCCACCATCAACCTCTCACTTCTTTGTACATCTTTGATTTTGTGTCGCCAGTTTTCCTTCTTGTTTGCTCTTCCTTCGCAAGATTCTATCTCAGTTTTAACATCTCTTTCCTTCGACCCAATCTCCCTTTATGATTCCTACACCATTGGGGTGAGGGAATTTGATGCACTGGTGGAAAGTTGAAGCTACACCTAGAATCCCATGTAGCCAAGGTCGACCAATTAACGCATTGTAGGTGATTCTACATCAACGACACAGAATGAGATTTCAGAAGATATTCCCTTCAATGGAATTCGCATAGTAACCTCCCCTTTAGGCTTGTTAGCAGTACCATTAAAACCATATATCTTATATGTTGATGGTATAAGATCATCATCTCTTCCACCCATGGTTTTATAAGTATGATAAAATAAGATGTTCACAGAGCTTCCAGTATCGACTAGAATTCTATTGATTGCCCATGAATCTTCAGCTTCATCATCCTCATCTTCTTTCGGTTTTGGATTAATTTCTAATTTTATTACCAATGGATTGTCATGCACCTCTTCTCCTTCGGGAATTTCTTCTGCAGTAAAAGAAATGATCTGT
This sequence comes from Papaver somniferum, assembly GCF_003573695.1. Classification (NCBI taxonomy): domain Eukaryota; kingdom Viridiplantae; phylum Streptophyta; class Magnoliopsida; order Ranunculales; family Papaveraceae; genus Papaver; species Papaver somniferum. Next base: position 128,616,444 of record NC_039366.1, read on the forward strand.
TTCTGCCATTCCTCTAGTGGCGAGATTTTCGCAATATTCATAATTTCTCTTCCATCATTATCTCTTGCGAACACTCTACTCAAAACATTATCATGAAAATCTTCAATTGTCTTATATGAATGTACGATAGAGTGACAGAATAGATTTTTTGCTTTTGCACCAACTTCTATGAAGAATGTTTCTTTCTTTTTCGTTGTATTCACTTTGTGATGTTCTGGTGGTGGTGGTAATGGTTGAGATTGCTGATTCCCTACCAGAAAGTTGTTTAGTTTTCCTTGATCTATCATTCTCAAAATAATTCTTTTTACATTTCTGCAATCATTTGTGGTATGTCCATGAAAATGATGATAAGAACAAAATTCATGACTCCTGTGGTTTGGAGGTGGTTTCATTCCCATGTTCCATGGTGTTGGTATATTCTCCATCAAAATTATAGCTTCCCATATTTTCTCCACACTTGCATTCATAGGTGGCATCTTGATTTCTTCCCATACTACCTTGTGACCTCCTTGTCCTCTATTATAATTTTGTCTTTGATCTTCATAGGTTTCTTGCGGCTGATCCAGTCTTTGAATCTTATTATTTCCACCACGATTGTAGAAATTTCTTTCTCTTTCATACCCCTCTTGATCTCGGCTCCCTATAGCTACCAATTTCTGTTGATTGTTACTTGTCACCTTCTCTTGTTGTACTTGCGAAGTATTCGCAATTGTGTTTATTAGCTTGGGTAATAAGCTTGCATTCGTTGTTTGTGAGTTGGTGTTCGCAACTGGATATGATTCCATTTCATTTTGCCTTTCCTCTAGAGCAATGTATTCTTCTTGAAGTTGTCGCAATTCAGTCATTGTAATCGTATTCTTGACTCTGAAAATTTGGACATACAATAGGTTTGTTGCAAACATAACATTGATAAATGATAATATGAGATATCTCTCATCTACACGGCCAGCCATTTCGCTACACATAGTTCTCCATCTTTTAGTCAAGTGTTTAAAACTTTCGCCAATCCTTTGTTTTAATCCAAAAACATCTTTTATACCAGGTCGTGAGGAATTATTACTTATATATGCTCCCAAGAATGTAGTCTGCAAATGATTGAAGGAGGTTATTGTATTATTTGGTAAACATTCAAACCATTTTAACGCTTCTCCTGTTAAGATGGATGCGAAATATTTGCACAATACCGCATCATGATTTTCCCATTGTGACATGCACCTCACATAGGCTTTAATGTGATGAATTGCACAAGTTTTTCCATCAAAAATGTTGGTTAATGCGGGAAAATTGCATTTCGGTGGTATTCCTCATAATTGTACTTCCCATGTAAATGGAGTTTTCGCAGCTTCTTCTATTGCTTCATCCAATTGTCTTCTACCTACTTCTCCTCTATTATTTAACATTCCTCTCATTTCTTCTAATTCTTTCAAGATTTGTTTATTTACACCCGAATCTTGATCCATTGGTCTCTTTAATTTTGCTTCTCTTCTTCTGCGTTCACGTCTATCTTCTCTTGCGAAATTTTGCATCTCTTCTTCATTATCCTTATCTCGTCTTCTTCTGCGATTCTCTTCCTCATCTCTATCTTGAATTCGCAAATGATGATGTCTTTCATTTTCCCCTCCATAATTTTGTTCATTTCTTATCAATTCAATTCGCTGTCTTTCAGCCATTCTTTTTACTCTATCATACTCCTCATTGAGATTATCGTTATTCCGGTTTTGTGTACGCCTTCTTTCTCGATTGTCATGATTGTTCTGGAGAATTGTCTCCTGAAGCTCTTGTTCTTCCATTTCCTCTCTCAATCTTTCACGTTCGCATATTAAACGTGCTTGTTCAGCATAATGTCTTTCAATTTCTTCTTCAATTGTCTGTTGATTTCTTTGAGTTTCTCTCACATGTAAAATTCTTCTTCCTTCCTCTTGATTTCCTTCGCCATCTTGGTATTTTGTCTCTGATTTTTCCCGTTCTCTTGATTTCCTCCAATTTGCCCACCATCAAAAGTTTCATTTTGTGGAACGTAACGATCATCAATTCTTTCTCTATTTTCGCGATATTCTTCATTAGGATTTGATATTTCTTCTTGAATATTGTTTCCAGTATTGATTGTGGGTGAATTTCGCCTCATTTCTCTTCTAGTCGATCTTGAATATGATTTTGTAATACTTCTCGATCTTGTATTCTGTAGTCTTATATTCCCCATCCTTAATTCGTGATTTTGCCTTGTTAAATTTGCACGCTCTTCTGCTTCAACTCTTCTTTTTTCATGTATTCTTCGTCTCAATGTTTCTAACGCTCCAATTTCCTCACCTCCATGAATTATTCCTTCATCTGCTTCTTGATTTCTCTCTTCCTGTCTATAATTTCTGTTTTGTTGAACTTCTCCTATTTCTTCTGCTGAATTTGATCGCCAAGTGTGTATGCCCACCCTGTCATAATCTGTATTCCTCTCTTGAACGAGTGTTTGTTGAATTGGCGGTTGAATTTTATTTTCTCTATTATTTCTCATTCTAGTAGATTCTCCCATTTCACTTCTTTCTCTTCCAGCAATTCTTTTGCTTCTTCTAATAGTAGTCGGTTGTTCGGATGTATTTCTTCTTCTAGCCATTTCTTCAATGTTAACAATATTGCAAGAAATTATGAAAAATTCTTAATCAATCACTTTAAATTTTCACAAATCTCAATATCAATCTTTAGTTTTTTCTAGAATAATCTTCAACTCCTCCCTGTTTCTAGCGCCATTATGTAGTTGCAGGAAATCCTACACTACACCCTTCATGTGATTTCATTATTAATCAACTCATTTTAGGTTTATATTCTTAATTTTATTGATTAATCTTTGGATGTTCTTACAAGAAAAGTTAAAGAACTCAAGAATGATCTCTGCTCTAAACTTTCTCTCTCCTATTTACTTGTTTCTTACTCAAAAAAGATTTCCCCCTCTTTACAATTCGGACGACTATTTATAAGGAAATACATAGTGGATGACAGCTAACCTGTCCCTTATTTTCGGATATGGTTTGCGACATTCTCGCAACCTTATAGATGTTCATTTCGCAAACTCTCTAATTTTCACAGGATCATCATATCTTCCTCATGATCTTAGCTGACGTCATTTATTTTATCATTTCTGAAATTGTTCTGCGACGCTGTTGTATTGTGTCACTGATAATTTCGCTGAAACATTGTCATTGCGAGATTCTGATCCTACAGATGTTGTTGATAAATTTCTCCCAGTCTTCTTTCTTATTGTATGCTGGCAACTTCCTTTTCTTTTCTTCCACAGATGTAACATCATTGAGCGATTGTTTTTTATTTGACTTTTCAGTTCTCCAAGCACTATTTGCTTTTGCTAAAACATACTTCTTGTGGATAACTGTTATCTGATACATATTCTGTAATAATGCAGTGTCAGCATTTAATTTCAGCACTTGGTAAAGGTTATAGAAAGCCAAGAAAATATATATGAACATAAGCATAAGCGGAAAAAAGGCAATTGGACTCACTTGAACAGAGTTCCAAATATCTTTTTTGTCTTCTGGAGGAACCTCTTTCCATTTTGCATACCCCATCCCTATTTTCGACCTTGTAATCTCTCCGATCAAGGTTACAAAATTTGGTGGCCCGTTCCATTGCCCATGCTCATTAAAGAATATTAGCAAACGGTCATCTAGGTTTGAAAAACCAAAACTAGAATAAGTAATGAACCATCTGTGATTTAGAAAAGAATGTATTTGAAGGAAAAAAACTTACTATAAGCAAATAAATTGTAGTTCATATAACTTAAAAACTAGGGAAATCAATGAAAAGATATTTAACATTACCAGTGTTCTCAATTTCATTGTCTTGAGAAGTCAGAGCATAGTCAGATTCATGGGTTAGCACAATCTCATCAGACTGGCCCCCTGAACTATGTGCACCATGACTTGATCCAGATACTATGGGGCTATGTTTCAGAGGCGAGGAAAGCAAGTTGAATGTGGGGATTCCTTCCCTTGAAAAAGAAGTGGACATCTGAAACATAGACAAACATGATGATTATGTAAACAGACTTATATATCAAGCAAAGTAATCACAATAATATGGTTCAATACAATTATATTATTGATAATGCTGCTTGAATCCAGGCTTGCTATTTATACTTAGGCGGCTAATAGCAAATCAAGAACACTAACTATGACAATCACGTTCATATAACCAACATAATTTATTTTTCTGGTTAAATAATATATGTTTTCACGTTCATATAACCAATAGAATTTACTTAGGCGATATGCAAGAGATGTTCGCAGCCTCAGATACTAATAATTAAACAAAATTCGGAAGGAGACACTGTGTCGCACATTGCAGCAATGCTCAGATTAGCAGGTATAGTAGCAGCTCTTATACGTCGTATAGACACCGATGGAAAAAAAACTTTTTTCATATTGATGTAGACACCAATGAACTACCGAGGAAACATAGTAAAACACCTTTCATATTCATTAATAAACAACTACTCTACCAACAGTCTAATAGTTCTAGTGAACTGATTTGTTCTTTGGACCCAAAGGTTTTAAACACACAAACACCCAGTATACACGATAATCAAATCCAAATACAACTTGATATTACAAAACTATATCAATCCTGTGTAACCAGGTTCAGATTCAATCAAAGATGGTCTGAATCTTTTCAATCAAAAATCAAAAGTTATTAAGCTAGAGACAATCAGAGATAACAATCCTAGATTATTAAACTATAACAATCTTATGTAACCTAAGTTTGTATTCAATCAAAGATAATCTACTGTGTAACCCATGACTCTTTTCAATCAAAGATAATCTGATAAAATTGTATTATTACAAACTAGATCAATCCTATGTATCCCCAATTTAAGATTCAATCAAAGAGTCTAATATGAACTCATGCATCTTCCAAATCAAAAATCAAAAATTATTTAGCTATAGATAAGCATAAAAAAGATATACCTTGCTGTTTTTTATCTCTGATAATTCCCCAAAAAGATATACCTCTGAACATCTCTGAATTGATTTTAGGGTTGAGATTTATAGCCATTCCAAAAGAACACCAAGCGGGAATAATCCCCGCCCAAAAGAATTTTGTTTTGATTTTCATCCCGCCCAAAAATTGTTAGGGTTCAAATCGAAATATTTTTGACCAAGATTATTACCGCTTGATATTCTTCTTCAATTCCTTCTCAATATAATCAACACCATCATCCTACGCCGATGCAGAATTGTTTCCAAAATCGTAGAACAATACTGCAATGAATAACCCCTAATTTTCAGCCAAAATATCAGATGAGGAGAAATCTTCTATACAGTTAGAGATGGGGATGAAATATAGCTAGATCTGTTTTCTTCTCTGGAGGAGAAAACTATGTTTAGAATGTTCACATCAGAACACGCGTCTATTTCTTATCTTTCTTTTTTTTTCGTTTTTTTAGTCTGGGATACTTTTAGTTGGGCATCCACGAGTCATGGACCACGACACCAATAAGGATGGCTAGTATTATCTACTACAGGAGAAAATTTATGATTCTTTTGTTATTGCACTTAAAAGAAAAGTCATCACGACCTGAAGTGACATGAACAACATATCACTGACCAATCCGTTGACCAACATTGTTTGTCTCATAAAATGAATTTCTATATGATTAGTGATCCTTGACCAGTGTTGACTTTTACCAATTAGAAAAAGAAAATTGTTAAATTAATTTGTGAAGCATATCAAAATTAAAGCACCACACATAATTGATTAAAATTATAAATTAAAGTTACATAAAAAATTTCAGTCGTTGGGATAATTTCCGGTCTTGGTGATAATCATGTTGACTTTTAATTACATGATATTTTTTAATCGCTGAATATTTGTCGAGGTTCACACATATTATCATTGAATATTTCTCTCGTATTACATGATTATAATTAAAACTAGATACTTCAATTTGAGTTGAGAATTTGACCGAGTTGAACGAGTTCGAGCAAAACAGAAGAAACTGAAACTTCATTATTTTGAATTGAGACGATTTGGTCAAAATCTAGTTACATAATCAAGAATGGACAATTCAGTCGAAAATTTGACCGAATTGGAACGAGTTCGAACTAAACTGGAGAAACCATAACTCCATCCTTTCGATTTTAGACGTTAATGTCAAAATTTAGTTAAATAATCAAGACTCTACACTTCAGTCAAAAATTTGACCGAGTTGGAACGAGTACGAGTAAAATTGAAGAAACCGGAACTCCATCCTTTCGATTTTAGACGATTTACGTCAAAACTAGTTTCATATTCAAGACTCGTCACTTAGGTCAAAAATTTGACCGAGTTGGAATGAGTTCGAACTAAACTGGAGAAACCGGAACTCCATCCTTTCGAATTTAGACGTTTATGTCAAAATTTAGTTACATAATCAGGACTCGACACTTCACTCGAAAATTTGAACGACTTGGAACTATTTCGAGCAAAACTGGAGAAACCGGAACTTCATCGTTTCGAATTTAGACGATTTACGTCAAAAATTAGTTATATATTCAAGACTCGACAGTTCAGTCGAAAATTTGACCGAGTTGGAACAATTTCGAGCAAAACTGAAGAAACCGGAACTTCATCGTTTCGAATTTAGACGATTTACGTCAAAACTAGTTTCATATTCAAGACTCGTCACTTCAGTCTAAAATTTGACCGAGTTGGAACGAGTACGAGTAAAATTGAAGAAACAGAAACTCCATCCTTTCGAATTTAGACGTTTATGTCAAAATTTAGTTACATAATCAAGACTCGACACTTTAGTCGAAAATTTGACCGAGTTGGAACGAGTACGAGTAAAAATGGAGAAACCGGAACTCCATCCTTTCGAATTTAGACGTTTATGTCAAAATTGAGTTACATAATCAAGACTCGACACTTCACTCAAAAATTTGACCGAGTTGGAACGAGTACGAGCAAAATTGAAGAAACAGGAACTCCATCCTTTCGAATTTAGACCTTTATGTCAAAATTGAGTTACATAATCAAGACTCGACACTTCAGTCGAAAATTTGACCGAGTTGGAACGAGTACGAGTAAAATTGAAGAAATCGGAACTCCATCCTTTCGAATTTAGACGTTTATGTCAAAATTGAGTTACATAATCAAGACTCGACACTTCACCCAAAAATTTGACCGAGTTGGAACGATTTCGAGCAAAACTGGAGAAACCAGAACTTCATCGTTTCGAATTTAGACGTTTATGTCAAAATTGAGTTACATATTCAAGACTCGACACTTCAGTCGAAAATTTGACCGAGTTGGAACGATTTCGAGAAAAACTGGAGAAACTGGAACTCCATTGTTTCGAATTTAGACGATTTACGTCAAAATTAGTTACATAATCAAGACTCGACCCTTCACTCGAAAATTTGACCGAGTTGGAATCATTTCGAGAAAAACTGGAGAAACCGGAACTTCATCGTTTCGAATTTAGACGATTTACGTCAAAAATTAATTACATATTCAAGACTCGACACTTCAGTCGAAAATTTGACCGAGTTGGAACGATTTCGAGCAAAACTGGAGAAACCGGAACTTCATCGTTTCGAATTTAGACGATTTACGTCAAAATTAGTTACATAATCAAGACTCTGCATTTCAGTTGAAAATTTGACCAAGTTGGAAAGTTCGAGTAAAATTGGAGAAACTGGAAAGAGTCGATATTTCGAATTTAGACAACTTTTGGGATTGTGGAGATTTGCAATTTATATCAGAATTGTGTAATTATAATATTGAATCCCTTATTCAATTGATATAAATGTAATTTTTTTTGGAATATAAAAAATAAAAAGGAAAAATTTCAAAGTAACATTTTTGTCATAATAAAAAATTCCACTCAAAATCAAGTAATGATAAATTTTATCACGAGCCATTGTTGAGACGCTTACTGGTGTTGAACTTCCGCCTCTCCTAATTTTCCTGTAACATCATAATTAACAATCAGTACAACACTTCGATAAAATGAAGCAACAATTCAATTCAAAAAAAATTAAACTTACAAACACAACTTCTTCCGAATTACTATTATCATCTAAGTTCGTTGCCGTTTGGGAAGATTCTTTAGCTATGCCGGTAAAGACAAAAGGATCCTCAAAAGCATTCACATAAGGACTTCATCGTTTTGGAGAATCTAAAACAATGTGCCACTTCTTATCAGGCCTACTCTCATCCTTGCAATAAAAAACTGAAGTAGCTTGAGAAGAATGGATAAATGGCTCATCGGCGTCTTTTTTGTTTCCCATAAACCGTTCGAAGTTTACATAAATCTGTTTTGTAACCGGATCCACATACCATCCATTCACCTTGTCTTCGACACGAACCCAATCACAATAAAATACAGTTTGCTTGAAGGTGGTGTAATCCAGTTCTAGAATTTATTTAACAATTCCGAAATATGGAACTTCATCATCCACCATGTTCTGATCTCTGGCACTTGCTCTGAATGTGGTTGTGGAATTCATGGACACTCCACTATTTTGGGTAGACATACCTTTTTCTGCATAAGCTGTATAAAAGATATATCCATTTACTGCATATGCATTATGTGATACTGCATATCTAGATGGACCATCAACGAGCCGCTTAAAATCTGTCATGTCTTTTCCCTGAAATTGTTGCGTTAGCCATTTCATGTATTCATCAGGATTCCTTGAATTCCTTCTTCCTCTAACATGTAACCTGTCATACTTCCTGTAATCAAATATACGATTACCACCATACTCTACAAATTTGTTTGTTCATTCAACCCTAACTAGTTCAAGTCTCAACAAGGAAATAAGTTACTATACTAAGAAATGATAAGTTCCTTGAAAGTACTACTTACTTTTCCCATTCAGTATTTTCTTGAGAATGCATCAAAACCCATCTGCGTGCTTGTTCGTACTGTGGGTTAGGTATATGATATCTTTTTCCTTCAGACATATTTGGCGGGTATGGACCTTCCTGAATGTCATCGTCGGTAGATATCCTTCCCTTTTTCTTGTAACACTTCTCCCTACCATTCAGAATGTATTCCATACAATGTCTCAATGCGTCATCTAATACATATTGTTCTGTAATGGATCCCTCTATATAGTTTTTGTTGCGACCAAAAACTTTGAATGTTCTCATCATCCTGTAGTGTAATCATAACAACAATAATAAGTCAATTTACCTCCATGAAAAACTAAACCAAAAAATTTACTCAATCAACTAAATTACCTTTCAAAAGGATACATCCATCGAGTTGTAACATGACCCAATGTTTCTGCCTCTTATGCCAATTGTATGACGACATGTAACATTGAAACAAAAAAAGTCGGCGGGAAATACATTTCAAAAACACATATAGACTCCACGAGACGTTGGTGCATGATGCGAAGCTCGGCAATATCAATAACCTTAGAACAAAGAACTTTAAAGAACAATGACACATGTCGAATGGCCTCAATCAATAAACGATGCCCTTTGAAACAGTACATCAAAAAAACAGGTAGCAAACCCTGCATTAGGATGTGGTATTCGTGTGACTTCATGCTTTTTAACTGAAAGTCACACAAACACACTTTGCCTTTCCAGTTCCCGCAGTAACCAATAGGAACCTTCAGGTTACTAAGAGACATGCACACTAGTTTCCTCTCTTCTATAGACAAACGATAAGGTGCTGGCGGCATTTCTGGAGGCTTGCCAGGTCCTCTCGCCTTCAACCACAAATTCCTCTTTATCTTAAGGATTTGCAGATCCTTGCGCGCCGGAATCCCATCTTTAGTCTTATCCTTATTGTCCATTATAGTTCCAAAAAACATCTCAACAAAAATTTTCTCAATGTGCATTACATCCAAATTGTGTCGAACCAGCAGATCCTAGAGTAAACTAGGACAGTTAGTAACAACATCCATACATCAATAGTTGGAAGAAAAAAAATGACACCAAAACAAAATCAAAAGAAGTAACTTAAATAATATCAAAGGTGAATGGTTCGTATGCCAGTTCAAGAAGCATGTGTATTGTGCCGAAATAATATACAAAGTAGGAAAATCAAATAATAAGACTGTTAAATTAGTTACCTCCCAGTAAGGCAAATCAAATAAGATTAATCTTTTTGACCACAGAGTGCTTGTATCAACTGATCGCTTCTTCATATTTGGCGGAATCCTTGTATCAATCGTCTGTTTCCTCTTACCTGTTGCCCGACAAGATTCAGTGCGTACACGGTTCATAGTATTCAACAGTTGGACACCCGTCAAACGCCTTTTCCCAGTAGAATTTGATGTTTTTTCCTTCCTACTTGTGAACTTCCCAAATTCTGTTCGCACACTATTCATCTTTGTCAACAATTGGGCTGTGGTCAGACAGCGTGGAGCATCTCCATCTTCTTCGGTTCCATCAAATTTTTCTTTTGCATTTCTGAAGGGGTGGTCGGATGGTAAGAATCTTCTTTGACCCATGTAGCTGAATTTACGTCTATTCTTTAGCCAGATTGCATCTGTGTTTTCACCACACACAGGACAACCAAATCTTCCCGATGTTCTACAACCAGAAACATGTCCATAGGCAGGAAAGTCATGCACACACCACATTAAGATTGCTTTCAGCGTAAAGTTACTCTTTGTATGAGTATCATATGTCAAATTTCCAACAGACCATATTCTTTCAACTCGTCGACTAACGACTGCAAATACACATCGATGTTGTGGCCTGGTTCAGTTGGACCAGGAATCAGTAGTGTCAACATTGTAAATTCATTAGCCATGCAGTGTGATGGGGGACGGTTGATAGACGCATTTATGTGTCTATTTTCATCTCTTTTGTGTATTTTGTTAGTACTCGTTTTCGTCCTTATTATGGTGTTTTGTGTGTTTTTAGGTATTTTTTTGGAAATAAACATTTTTGGAAAAATCAGCTCGAAAAGTTTCCCGGGGCACCCTTGAAGGACAATTGTTATTCGGACTCTCATTATCGTTTAAGGGGCACCTCAGTGGACACATGTTATTCGCACCCCAGTTCAGGATAGGGGGACACCCTTTCTTCTTTGTTTGAAAACTGTTTTTTGGCGGGAAATGAAATTCTCAACTGGCAGAAGTTTGATCACAAAAATGAAGGGGTTACGGGTCGATTCAATGGCTGAAATTTGATAGAGAGATGTGATATAGGTTAAGAAACACATTTTGGGCAGTGGGTTCGATCGGAATTGGCTGGAAAACGCGTGATGATTCACACACCCAAAACAGAGCACGTGTACGGTGACACGAGCAAAATTGAAGTTCTTGTGTGCATGGAGGAGTTCTACTAGCGTTGTAAGAGTGTTGAGACGTGGAGAAGTCTAACTAGAGCGTGCATGATCAAATCTAACGCGTCCATGGGCTTAAAAATGGAAATTATCGTTATTTTTGGCAGCAAGGAATAATCGAATTAAAGAGAGTATATACGCAATCAATGGTCGGATTTTTGGCCTCAATTCACTATAAATACACGTACAATTGAAGCTAGCAAGTTTGGAGAGTCTTGGGGAAAGTTTAGGAGTCGAGAGAATCAAAAGAAAATCACGCAGAGAAGAGAAGCTTGCTGCTGGTGCAAGGAAGAACACGAAGAACATAATACCCTCAGGGACAGTCGTTGATTAGGGTCGCTTAATTGCGACAATACTCAATTCCTTTCCCCGACTTCGGAACAACATCACTTCTGTTGTATCGTTCTTTTTGGACGCTTTATATGCGTCGCAAACACTGTTGTAAACCGTTTTTCTCCATTTTCTATTGATTGTAAACAACTTTTGAGTATCAATGAATCAATTTGAGAGGTTTTTCATCATGAGTAGCTAAACCCAATCCCAGGGGTGACGGAGGAAGCCTTCTCGCAATATTTATGTGGTAATTTTTATTTGATTAATTTTTGCAATATTTATATATGATTAATTGCATTGAAAATAAATGATTTAAATGATTTTTATTAATCAAATATATTTTCTCTTGATAATACATGCTTAGTTTTATACTCTTGATGTATTATGCTTGCGATTAATCTTTGATATTTTGAGAATCTGCTTTTGTCAATAGTTAGAATCAAAACAGTTATTAAATTTGCAAAATAAAAAATAAATAAAACTACATAAATATTGTTGAATGGTGGAATCATCACCCCTATTTTCTCCATAAAATTTATATCACTTGTTAATTGAATTTTCTACATTTCTAAAATTATTTAAATCTAAAAAAAAAATTATTCCCTTCACAAGTTCGAAAAGAACCCCTTTTACCACTATCTACAACAACATTTGAAAAAAAAACATCAACCGTTCAACGGTACAAGCATAACGGTCCAATAACTATGGGGATAATTCATTCCGAAAGGGTTAAATCCATCGGTTGCCAGTCCTAAACGCACATTTCTCTTCTCTGCAAAAAACTCAGGCCACTTGCTATCTATAAACTTCCAACAAGGAGAGTCCACAGGATGCCGCATGCGTGTGCTGCTTTCCTCTATATTACCACTGCAATTCAACAGCTCTGCTATCCATGGTATACTAAACATGCGCTGCAACCTTTCAACAACTGAAAAATATCTTAATTTTTTCATTGGCACTCTTTTGGCATGTGGTTTCTTCTTATCAACTGGTTTCCATCTACTTGCTTTACAATTAGGACATTCATCCATGTCAGCATAATCCTTCCGGTAAAGAATGCAATCATTTGGTAAAGCATGTATAATTTCACACTTCAATCGAAAAGGTTCAATCATAGCCTTGGATTTATTGGTTGTTGCCGGTAATGTATTCCCAGCAGGTAAAATAGTCTTCATAAATTGCAATAACTCAGTCAAGAAAGCATCGGAACAATTATGTCTTGCTTTCATACTTAACAACTCAATTGTTGTAGATAATTTCGTATGCTGCCTATCACAAGAAGGATAGAGGGGTTGTAGTGAATCTTCAATCCTCTTCTTGTAATTTATATCAGCACCTTGATCACCTTCAACATTATCACCACTCTCTTGATTAAGATCATTGAAACAGTCTTCCATGTGGTTATCGAGGTCAATACGTCGATGTAGGTCACTGAACATGTTGACCATTCCCCGACCAGAATCTTCACAATGAACTCTATTACCAGGTAAATTAGGAGCTTGATTAACATTGACAACATTTGTACGAGGCTGTTCTCCATGATGTATCCAAGTTTTATATGTCTTAAGGAAACCATTTTAATTAAATGAAAATGCATTTCGTCTAGAGGATACTGTTCTCTTTCTGCAAAAAGCTTACATTTCGAGCATGGACAGAGAAATAATTTATCTGCTCCCACAATATCTTTTGTGAACCTAATAAATGATTGAACTTCTTCCCGAAATTCAGCTGACTGCCATTCTGCACCCATCCATTTTTTGCTTGGAATAGACATCACTTCAAGTAAACCTAAATGACACACATAAAAAACAAAATGATGCTACTCAATAATCTGTAAGTCTGCGAAGGATCAAATCAGATAAATTTTGATAAAACTAAAGGAGTAGACGATAGTCAATTACTGGACACAACTACACCGATTTAGATAATAACAGATGATCAACTCATCATACACTAAAGCCAAAATGTCACGCAGATGCAAATTTACTGGTTTCTAGCTAGAAAAACAATCAACACTGAAACACTATTATGCAGAAAAAAAGAGAACAAAAATACTGCACATACTCACAGATTAAAGAAAGATGTACCAAAATGGTTTTGTTTTGTTACAAAAGAACAAAAATATTAGAAAGCTAAGATTTCCCAGTTCTCTATTAATAATACATTTTATGAAATTACTGCCACGGGATAAGTTACTAAAAATAGCAAAGGCTTCGAGAGAATGTTACTCAGATGGGACCATTGTAATATCAGATACTTACTTGAGATTCCTTTACTTAATACAAGTGTGGTACATGGCGGCAGATGTAGAAAAAGTATAAGAATTAAACTGGTGTGCGTTGTGAACATTAAGAACAAGCTTGATATAGTTCTTAAATAGTATATGTTAAGGTGATTGAAGAAGGAGAATTTGGTTGAGTTTTTCAAAAGATTTAAGATTGACTGAAGTGCGTTACTGGGTTCAGATTACTAGTCTAGTATGTGTAGATATCTTATAATCTTTACAATTTTACAAACAGTGGGCTTCATTTCCTCGTATATAAAACGAATGAAACTTAGTACTACTGTTTTTCTTTTACCATAATTGATGATAATTGCAGGTGGTATGATGCAAATGAACCATAAAGGCCCTCGGAATCTGCAGTATTCGATGAAGGATGCTTACATGGCATGTCTATATTATATGAATGCAAAAGGCGTACCTATATTGCGGACCTGAACACGTTGGTGCAGACGTTCTGTACAACTGCACTATGATCACTATTTGGCATATCATATTTCAGTTGAATTACTTTGTAGTGCCCCCTAATAGGCATGAGTTTCTAAAAGCTCAGAATCACATTAATTGCATATTCATGTATATGGAAACTGCAGTTCGGTTCTTAATCTTAGTTTAGGTGCAACAAATTTTTTTTTAAAAGCTCGTGTTCTTACTCAAAAGCTGCTCTCTTGAGAAGAACACCCCAGGAAATACTTAGAAGATCTCATCTAGAATTTATTAACCATGTATATCACAATAAAGAAAATCCATATGTCATACTCTCATCAAATCAACAGACCAGTTGCAGAACCAATTTATTGCAATTATCGGTCCTTGGAATAGATTTGAAAACCCAATTGAATAGATTTGAAAACCCAATTTTTTGATTAACCAGACAGAAGCTTAAGAAAAAACACAAAATCAAATTTGAAAAGGGATTTGAAACTTACTTTAGTTTGATATCTTCTTCTTCTCCGATCTCCACTTATGTTTTCCTAGCAAAATAACAGAGAGAAGGGTTTGAAGAAGTGAATTCAGAAACCAATTTCAATCAATCAAACTAATCAAAATCATTCTGTCCCAATTTCTACCTTAACCAATTTATCAAATCAAATGATGTACAATTTTGGCTACCAAAATCAAATTTTTAGGGACCAGAGCGAAACCCGGATACAAAGATGACAAGGATTTCATACTTACTCGATACTTTCTTCTTCTCTGGGTTGTTAGGTTTCCGGAGGGAAAGAAACATACGAAGGGAGAAGAGATGAACTCAGAACTTATCTTCTGGCTCTGGGGTGCCAACTCTTTTGCTAGTGTGAAACCAATCGGCTCCATAGACTTATGGAAAATAAGCCAGTGTCTATGCTAAGCCATCGGTTAGCTATTTTTGTGGTGCGTAAGAGAATATTATTGGGGGCGTATTAAAACTTATGATAAATAACAGATTTATTGCGTGATATAATGGTTGGTGAAAAATAACGCGCCTACAAATTTATCACATTCAAAAATAACATGCTTTTAGTGTTAAATGATGGGTCCCATAATTTTCATATTATATGACATTATTTGTTTGTGATATCCCAATCACACAATTAATCTGTCATTTAAAAACGTGATTTATGGGCCCTTCTGGACTAGTGATTGAAATAATACAGGTTGTGAGTTCGTGATCATCAATTGGAAATCCAACCTTTGGTTGTTGATTAATATTGATTGATCCTTGGACATTGGTCTTTGGTACCGTCCAAGTATTTCTTGTGTTTGATTAGGACTCGCTGATTTCTATTAGCTTGAGTAATATCCAAAACAAGAGAGAGATATTAACTCCTTGAGATAATTTTATCTAGATTGAGTCTGATTGTCTAGTTGATTATCTAGCAAAGTATTTCGGAGTTAGTCCATACAGATTGCTAAGCGAAATATTGGGTGGTGTTGTTAGACCCCCGCTTTTTCAAAAGACAAACCCATTAACTATCCACCTACCACAGATTGCATTAGACCTCACCACCCCCTCCTACCCCAGGAATGCCAACAATGTATTATTGGGTTTGTCCTCACTTGGATTTATTATCTCCAAACTCACGTGAACATATCAAACCTGTTGGCGTCCAAAAAGAAGGGATATGAAAATGACATTCCAGATGATAAACCCCTACCCCAACACAGTCTTTGCAGTACACCAACTACCTTACACCAATTTTCTCCTGAAATCTTACTTGATAATGGTCAACATTCTTCTCATTCCTTTTTTAAGGTTCAAATACATAAACAAAAAAAAAACTCCATGCCCTTTCGTCATCCGTATTACCTGTGATCAATATCAGTACAATACCAACAAGAGATTCCTTTCTCTTCAACTGTATTTTATAATAATTACTTGGAACACTGTCTCAATAAAACTATATTCATATATATGCATATCTCTTACCTGATGGAAATCCCAAACTCAACAGAAAAAACTCAAACCTTGAACCAAGATGATAGGGTGTAGAATACATCCTATTTATTATCTATTTGTTATGCTTTCTTTGTTATTTTTCTTGTAAATTATGTATTTTACGCGTGTTTTGAGTTTTATAGCTACTTTGGAGTCATATAGAGAAAAAGAAGAACAAATCATCCAAATTGAGCGACAAGGGAAAGATAGTCATTTCAGAGGCGAACACAATTTGGATCCGATCCAGAGTTAAGGGGTAACTCTGTTTTGAAGGAGCATTAAATACAGACTAGCCGTGGTTAAGGGGTTATCATTCAGGGTATCCCTTATCATTTATCAGAGGATGTATTTATCATTGGGTGTAAGTATCCATCCAACCCTAAAATCAAGATATATCTTTCAGTCTCAATCATTTGCACCTGAAAGAAGAATAGACAGAAAAGGAAGGAGAGGAAGCCATGGAGGAATCGGAATCTGAGAAATAGAAAATGAGAGTGAAGAAAGAATTGGTAGATTGAAAGAATTCTGATGCTGACATTCATTGCAAAGATGGGTTCATAATGAATGTCAAGGAACAGGAGGAATTGACGATGCTGTGAAGATGAAATGGGTTGCTTCCGTTAATGGAGCACATCTATGATAATAGTTCTACAGTTGGTGGTGTTCGCTGCTTGAATTACAGAATGGAAAATCGAGAGATAGAGTTGATGTGTTGTTGTACACAAAGAAGAAATTGAGGTTAGGGTTTTCCTGTGGTGAAGAAATTGAAAATGTAATAGATCTGATGGCTGTTAATTGATGGGTTTTTGGTTGAATCTGCATTCGAAGAAGATAGAGAGATGAATCTGGGTTTGATGGCTCGAGTTAAGTTAGGTCACTAGAAATAGCCGAGAGTGAGGGTCTGTTGTTGATCAATTGAAAAGAGAAGATGAGATTGAGATTGGGTCTGCGCTGTAATTAAAGATGGTCTGAGATGGGTTCGATCTGTGAATCCGAGAGCCGCTATTGAATTGAAGATGGGTAAACTCATTTCGAGTTTGTATTGATTGAAGAGAAAGATTAATAGCAGAGATGGTGATGACGCTGCTTAGTTCAGAGATGAATGCTGAGAAGGAATGAGATTGTGTGTACTGCTATGGGGTTCAAGATGCAGTTCCTGTTGGTGTTGTTGCAGCTTGAATACAAGATTGAACTAAAGAAAGAAATGGTGCAGTACAAGGATGCAGAGATTCAGGGAATGACGAATTAATGGGTTTGAATATATGTATGCTAGGATTTATTAACAGGTGAAGAAAGAAAGGCCTGAAATTGGCCGGGAACCAGCCAAAAACAGAGGAAACTTTGTCCATTTTTTTCCTCCGGCGAGTCAACTCGGTGATCCAGGTGAGTCGACAAGATAACGACACCGTCAGTCGGACTGTTAAAGATGACGGTGACCCAGAAAGACTGTTAGTTTGACTCAGGATGCCGGCGATAGATTTCAGGTGATCGGCGGTGACCTTTAAGGCTGAATTCCAGTGATCCCGGGAACTTTTCAGGCGACCAAAAGTACATAAACTTGTGAAGAATTCTCTAGAATCATCTAGACTCATGGAATTGGATGAAGAATTGGGCTTGAATTTGGAAAGAGGAGATGGAAGATTTGAGAAATATTTGGACATGGAAGTTGAGGTATAAAGGGAAAGGGATTCTATTCCTTGGAAGATTTGGAGAGCGTTGAAGCCTATAAATAGATAAGTTCTCTACTTTACTATACACACTTTTTTGCACACTTTGACACACACAACACTTCTCTTTTCTTTATTCTTTGTGTGAACTCTTTAGCACGAGTAACTAATTTTCTTATTGACTGAGGATGAATTCCTAGTTCTTAACATATGATTTGAGTTTTCTTTCAAACCTACTTTGAAGTTTTTCACATGATTATCGTTTGTTTTTACTAATTGGAATGCTTATACATTCATGGTTGTTTGATAGATTATTTAGAGTGCACGCTTAATTGATTTGTTAACTCAACCTAAAGCTAGTAGAAGTTAGGGAATACGTAATCGTTCTTGACACTTTACACAAGTAGAAAACACGAGACCTTGCAGAGGGATTCTGTGTAGCAATTGTGTGTGAAAACAACGCTAGAAAGTGAACCAAGCGAACCGAGTTTTTGATACGTATTGATCTTTGTACATTGGTGACTATTATTATAGAGGCGGAATTCAGAATAATAATAAACGAAAAACTAGAAAACATAACACACTAGAAACCAGTTCTGTAGGATCAGAATCTCGCTAAAATAATGTCTCAGTGAAATTATTAACAACAAAACACAACAGTGTCGCAGAACAACTTCAGAAACGAAATAATAAACGACGTCAGCTAAATCATGAGAAAAATGTGATGGTTCTGCGAAAAATTAGGGAGTTTGCGAGATTAACATTTGTAAGGTTGCGAGAATGTCGCAAGCCGTATCCGAAAATAAAGGACAGATTAGTTGTCATCCATTATGAAATTCCCTATAAATAGTCATTCAATTGTAAGGAAAGAGAGAGAGATCTTTTTGGAGAGTAGTAGCTAACAAACAGGAGAGAGAAAAATCAAGTGTGGTTGATGTTCTTATTCCCTTTCTATTTTCTTGTAATATTGTTCGAAAGATTAATCAATAAAATTAAGATTGTTAATCTAAAATGAGTTGAATATTAATGAAATCTTGTGAAGGGTGTAGTGTAGGATTTCCTGCAACTACATAATGGCGCTAAAAACAGGGACTGAAGATTGAAGATTGTTCTAGAAAAAGTTGAAGATTAATATTGTGATTTATTAGAATTGAAAGTAATTGGTGAAAAAACTTACATAATCTCTTACAATTTGTTAGTATTGAAAGAATGGCTAGAAGGAGAAATGTATCGGAACAACCGACAACTGCTAGAAGAAGAAGTAAAAGACTTGCTGGAAGGGAGAAGTGAAATGGGAGAATCTACTAGAAGGAGAAATAATGGAGAAAATCAAATTCAACCCAGTTCAACAAACACCGTACAAAATGGAACAGATTATGATAGTGAGTACACACTTGGTGATCAAATTCAGCAAAGAAGTAGAAGAAGAGCAGCAAACCAGGAACCATAGACAGAGAGAGAAATCAAGAAGCAGATGAAGGAATAATTCATGGAGATGAGGAAATTGGAGCGTTAGAAACATGAGACGAAGAATACATGAAGAAAGAAGAGCTGAGGCAGAAGAACGTGCAAATCTAACAAGGCAAAATCACGAATTGAGGATGGAAATATGAGACTACAAGTAGAAGATCGAGAAGTACTACAAATCATATTCAAGATCGACTAGAAGAGAGATGAGGCGAAACTCACCCACATTAATGCTGGAAATAATATTCGAGAAGAAATACCAAATCCTAATGAAGAACATCGCGAAGATAGAGAAAGGACTGATGATCGTTACGTTCCACAAAATGAAACTTTTGATGATAGGCAAAATGATAGAAATCAAGAGAATGGACAACGTCAGGGACGAAATAATCAAGATGGCGAAGGGAATCGAGAGGAAGGAAGGAGAATTTTACATGAGAGAGAATCTCAAAGAAATCAACAAACGATTGAAGAAGAAATTGAAAGACACTATGCTGAACAAGCACGTGTAACTTTCGAACGTGAAAGATTGAGAGCGGAAATGGAAGAACAAGAGCTTCAGGAGACAATTCGCCAGAAAAATCACGACAATCGAGAAAGAAGGCGTACACAAAACCGGAATAATGGTAATCTCAATGAAGAGTATGATAGAGTACATAGGATGGCTGAAAGACAGCGAACGGAATTGATAAGAAATGAACAAAATCATGGAGGGGAAAATGAGAGACATCATCATATGCGAATTCAAGATAGAGATGAGAAAGAGAATTGCAGGAGAAGACGAGATGAGGATGATGAAAAAAAATGCATAATTTCGCAAGAGAAGAAATACATGAACGTAGAAGAAGGGAGGTGAAATTAAAGAGACCAATGGATCAAAACTCAGACGTAAATGGACAAATCTTAAAAGAATTGGAAGAAATGAGAGGAATGCTGAACAATAGAGGAAAAGTAGGCAGAAGACAATTAGATGAAGCTATAGAGGAAGCTGGGAAAACTCCATTTACAAGAGAAGTACAGCTAGGAGGAATACCCCCGAAATGCAATTTGCATGCACTAACCAACATTTTTGATGGAACAACTTGTGCAATTCAACACATTAAAGCCTATGTGAGGTGCATGCTACAATGGGAAAATCATGATGCCATATTGTGCAAGTATTTTGCATCCAGCTTAACAGGGGAGGCGTTAAAATGGTTCGAAGGTTTACCAAAGAATACAATAACATCCTTCAATCATTTGCAGACTACATTCCTGGGGGCATATATAAGTAACAATTCTTCGCGACCTGGTATTGAAGACGTGTTTGGATTAAAACAAACGATTGGCGAAAGTTTAAAGCACCTAACTAAAATATGGAGGACTATGTGTAGCGAAATGGCTGGCCGTGTAGATGAGAGATATCTTATCTTATCATTTATCAATGCTATGTTCGCAACCAATCTATTGTATATCCAAATTTTCAGAGTCAGGAATACGATCACAATGACTGAATTGCGAGAACTTCAGGAAGAATATATTACTCTAGAGGAAAGGAAAAATGAAATGGAATCGTACCCGATTGCGAAAACCAGTTCACAAACAGGGAATGCAAGCTTATTACCCAAACTAATAAACACAGTGGCGAGCACTTCACAAGTACAACAAGAAAAGGTGACGAGCAACAATCAACAGAAACTGGTGGCTATGGGAAGCCGAGATCAAGAGGGGTATGAAAGAGAAAGAAATTTCTACAATCGTGGTGGAAATAATAAGATTCAAAGACTGGATCAGCCGCAAGAAACCTATGAAGATCAAAGACAAAATTATAATAGAGGACAAGGAGGTCACAAGGTAGTATGGGAAGAAATCAAGATGCCACCTATGAATGCAAGTGTGGAGAAAATATGGGAAGCTATAATTTTGATGGAGAATATACCAACACCATGGAACATGGGAACAGAACCACCTCCAAGCCACAAAAGTCATGAATTCTGTTCTTATCATCATTTTCATGGACATACTACAAATGATTGCAGAAATATAAAGAGAATTATTCTGAGAATGATAGATCAAGGAAAACTAAACCACTTTCTGGTAGGGCACCCACAATCTCAACCATTACTACCACCACCACCAGAGCATCACAGAGTAAACACGGTGAAAGAGAAGGAAACGTTCTTCGTAGAAGTTGGTGCAAAAGCAAAGAATTTATTCTGTCACTCTATCGTACATTCATACAAGACAATTGAAGATTTTCATGACAACATTTTGAGTAGAGTGTTTGCAAGAGACAATGATGGAAGAGAAATTATGAACATTGCGAAAATCTCGACACTAGAGGAATGGCAGAAACATACTATTTCTTTTACCGCAGAAGAAGTCCCTGAAGGTGGAGAGGTACATGAAATCCATTGCTGGTAAAATTAGAAATTAATTCAAAACCGAAAGAAGATGAGGATGATGAAGCTGAAGATTCATGGGCAATTAATAGGATTCTAATCGATACTGGAATCTCTGTGAACATCTTATTTTATCATACTTATAAAACTATGGGAGGAAGAGATGATGATCTTATACCACATATAAGATATATGGTTTTAATGGTACTGCCAACAAGACTAAAGGGGAGGTTACTATGTGAATTCCATTGAAGGGAATATATTCTGAAATCATGTTCTGTGTCGTTGACGTAGAATCACCCTACAATGCCTTAATTGGTCGACCTTGGCTACATTGGATTCTAGGTGTAGCTTCAACTTTCCACCAGTGCATCAAATTCCCTCACCCCAGAGATGTAGGAATCATAAAGGGAGATTGGGTTTAAGGAAAGAAGTGTCACGAAACTGAGGTAGAATCCTGCGAAGGAAGAGCAAACAAAAAGGAAAGTTGGTGACACAAAATCAAAGATACACAAAGAAGTGAGAGATTGATGGTGGATGCAATCGAACGAAAATAAGAAGAAATGTTGCGAAACTAATGCTAGCTCAGAATAAGAAATGGTGAACATACCACTACCAAGGAAGCAGTAGCAGAAAATAACAAAGAAGCAGAGAATGGCAAAGGTAATAAAAATAAGAAATATATGAATGATTGATTTGTTGCGAAACTCTCGCAACAAATAAAATTCTCAAAAATACATTTTATTGAATGACAAAATTGAGATTGCGAAATTCAAATACGATATGATGATGTGCGAGAATCTCGCAGAGATAATGAATTCTACAAAAAACAATCAGAGAACAATGACAAAAGAGAAAGGGGCGAACCTTTATGGCGTACACCCTAGTTCGCGAATACAATTTCGCAAGAGGCAAATGTAAGACCTAAAGTACGTCATATAAGGGGGTACCTGTTGCACGTCTCAGGGAAAGGCTACACCGCTACCAGAACCTGAGTCATGGAGATTTGGGGTCAATAAATCCCATCCTGGAAAGGCACCTTGGATTCTCAGCTTAAGCATATGACTTAGGTTGGGCGACTAAGGTAATAAGGACTCTCCCAAGGAGTGCAGAATCTGACCAAGGCGCCGAGGTACACGGTTGAGTCAAGAGTGCCAGGGGCGTCTGGAGCGTACCTTGCCATTCTTGACAAGTCTTGGCTTATACTGCACTCGGCCCGAAGAAAACCCCACTTAGGGTGCAGTCGCGTAACCATAAGACCTATAGGTAAAAGGGATAAGAGGCTTCGAAAACAACTGGTTGTTGTTAAGATCGTATGGGAGGATCCAACCTTGTATGGTAGAGGTACGCCTCCTTGAAGGGGAAACCAGGGGGAAGATAAGGGCGTCACCCTCCATTAGGGAGCTGATAAGTGTCTTAAGACGCAAATGTCATGAGGCTTTTTACTCGCAAGGGTATTAAGGCTTGTCATATTTGTACGACAATCCTGAAGAGGAAATAATACAAAAGAAAAAGATAAGACGAGATCAATGGGTTTTCGCATGAAAGTGCGAAGACGTCCTGCGATTTTGTCGCAATGACAGGAGGTGGCATAATAAGACCTTTAACTAGGAAGGCAAAATAAGATCACACATGAATGAGATTTTGAAAAGAATCAAAATTCACTTCGCATATGATTGCGAAATTATACATAAACAACTGCAAAGTTGAAGCACAAAATAAGAAAAATCTGCAAAATCTCTCATCTGCATACAAATAACAAAGGCAAGTATGAGAATGAATGAAATTAGAAAATGTTATTTGTCTCCACATGATAGATTTACGCAAAAATTCAAAAATTAATGATTATGTTGATTAATCGTATTGCAAGGAAGAATTGTTTTAATGAATGCAGGTCAAAATGAAAGAAACTCATATATTAAGGAATATGGGGAACCAAAAGAATTCGCAAATATACAAAAAGAAGGAATAAATGTACAAGTATTACAGAAGATCAAAGAAAGAAACAAAGACTACTTCTTATTTGGTCCTTCATCATCTTCACTTGTTCTCTTCTTCGTATGCATCAGAACCTTTATCTCTATCAGAACCTTCATCACCATCAAATTCTTCATCATCATCTTCGCTATCAGAGACGATCAGACTAGGAATGTTCTTTGGGATCTCCTTCAAGAGACAAGGATAATCAGAGTGAGGAATACTATGGTCGTCACAAACCATTTGAATAGCTTGATTGCGAAAATGCAGAGCGTCGTTCTTAAAGTTCGGAACCGTGATCTTGATTTGATTCTTTAATCTAGAACATTTGACGTTGCGAGAAGAAATATTCTTTGCGAGTTCCTCTTTTTCAGCTTCAAGTTCCTCAACTCTTTGGCGATATTTACTTTCAGATCCTGCGAAACATATAGCAATTAATCAGTAACTTGATAAAAAATCGTGAAAAACCAAAGATTAATAAAGGAAAACAATTAATGACCTTCTCTCTCAGAAATCATATCTCTAATCAAGGATGTATGCTCAACTTGGAGACTAACATTTACACCTAAATCTTTTCTGGCGTTATCCAAGATTGTCGCGGCCCAAGCGAACTCATTATCACTATTTATGAGAAGACGAGAACGAACTTGGTTTTCTCTCTCGCTAATCACAGCATTTTGACGATTGGCTTCATCTCGTTCAAGTTGAACCTCAAGAAGAGTCTCTTGGAATTTCGCCAAAGCCTTAACACCTTGATCAGAGATACGATCTTTATCATCTATAAGTTTGCTAATCTTGATTCTTAATTCATTCATCTTCTCTTTAGAATTGAGATAAAAAAGTTTAAATTGGTTGGCTAAACCTAAACTAGATCTATGATCAATCTCTAAGAGGAAAAATTTGGATTTAAGTTCATTCAAAGGCAAAGATGAAATTTTATCATTAGAGAAACTATTCAAAGATTTATTAAGATGTTCAAGAAGAGTGTCATTATCTAGGGCATCGGGAAATGAACGAAGAAGAATGGCTTCATCAGAAAGACCATAAATGTCTGCAAAAAGGATTGATCAAATAAGATAAGACAATAAGATGAATGAATGAAAGGAAAGGAGAAAAATTGCATACCATAGAGCTGATCATTAGCTTTTTGAAGAGTAGAAATTTTGTTCCTTTGCGAAGAAGTGTCGGTTTCCAGTTGTTTATTCTTCTCGCGAAGACCTTTAACTTCAGCTTCTAATTGTTCGTTCTTATCACGAAGACCTTTAGCTTCAGTTTCCAGTTCTTCATTCTTCGTACGAAATTAAAGATTCTTCTTTTCAAGAATTTCACATCTCCTCTCCAAATCTGAGGCAACAGCGAAAGAAGCTTTTCCATCCTGCGAAGAAAATACAAAGAATAATTAAAATAAATTTTTTTTTTGAGTCACAATAATGAAGAATTAAAAAGACGAAGGTATACCGAACTATTGAGAGAATTTAGGAAGCTAGGAGTCACTGATCTGGAGACCCCACGAAGAGAACTATCACCATCCAACAAAGGAGTATCGCAAATAGTTGCGAGAGCTTTACATATACTAGCGAGACAATTATCTCCCATCCCTTTCCAAGAATCAGAGAAGATACCAGATAACTGTGCCATAGAGGATTCAGGTGGAGAATCTTTATTCGCAGCAGAGTTGTCATCATCATCTTTGTTGTCTTCATCATCTTTGGAACCATCAGGGAAATGAACATCTGAAGGAGGATGAGAATTCCCTCTCTTTCTTTTATTTGAAGAGGATGCAGATGATTTTCCTTTGCGAAGAATATCTTTACCCTTATCACCAGCCATCGCAGCTTTGGTGGGTCCTTCTACTTCAGCAATAATCTTCACACACAAATGAAGATAAGAAATAGAGGCAGCAATATATCGTTTAAAATCATAAAAGAATATTTCTTACCTCATCTGTGTATGAGCGAAGAGCTAACAAGGTATTGGCTTTCCCAGTCCTATGGTAGCTATCTTTCAGTTTCTAGATTTGTAGAATGTCGCAAGAATCAGCGAACAAAAGAGTAAAAATAAAAAAAGAAATGTAAAGTGGGTGAAACTGGAAGAAATATACCTCTTTCACTTTATCAGGCCAAAAGAATACCCAAGGTCGGTAAGC
This sequence comes from Papaver somniferum, assembly GCF_003573695.1. Lineage (NCBI taxonomy): Eukaryota > Viridiplantae > Streptophyta > Magnoliopsida > Ranunculales > Papaveraceae > Papaver > Papaver somniferum. Next base: position 128,642,414 of record NC_039366.1, read on the forward strand.
AGCGAGACTCGCAGGAATGACATTCGAACCAACAATATAAGGTCCTTTCAGCATCAAGGGGAAGATGCACCATTTATCATCTTTGGATTGGCGAGGGGTTTTATTTATTCCATAGTGCCAATCAATGTCATGCATGAGTATTTTATCTTCATCAATATTATCTTTCCTTTTCAAACGAACACCCCAGCGAGTATTCTCTTTCTTTATGGAGATCAATTCATAATTCTCAAAGAAACTCGCTACTGTGTATTTTTCAGCGATTATCTCCAAGTCTGCGAATTTAGGGTCCCTAAGTTCTTTAGAGTAAAGAGATCCTTTACCAGCACCACGGTTAGCGAACTCCAACATTAGTCGGATGCAATCTCCACTTAATTGAAAGATAGCTCGCGAGAAGTCCAGATGAGCGAGAATCTCATAAAATAAAGGAATGTCGGGGTCATAAATAAGAATGGGGAGACCTGCGAGAATTTGACCCAGTGAAACTATGATTATCTGATCATCACAATGTTGATCAGAAAAAAGTTTAATAGAAAGAATTGATTTGGCACTTTCACCAGGAATGGTAGAAAGTGTAAAACCTCTCTCGTCGAGATCTTTTTGGATTTCCTTAAAAGTTTTCTCATGCTTTTGACCGCTTGGAGGCATATCTGAATATATGGTATGAGAATGGATGAAAAGTAGGAAGATTGAAGAGGGAAGAATTACAGTAGTAGAACTTACGGAAGAACAATAGAGTTGCAGAGATGAGAGAGTAAAAAGAGAAGAGAAAGTAAAAATAAAATGGAAAGAAGATTAAGAAGAATATATAGAGAAGATTTTTTTACTCGAAGAAATAAACACCATTAATGTGAAAAGACGTGAGCGGCTGAAAAGCAGCGGTTCCAGAAGACGTGTCAAGAAATAGATGGAAGAAAGGATACGTGTGATAAATGCAGAATATGAAGAGATGGACATCTACGTCATTTCTCACATAGTTCTCTACTCGCAGAGAAGATATGAGAAGAGGCAAGATGTAGGATCAGAATCTCGCAGCAATAATGCCTCAGCGAAATTATTAACAACACAACACAACAATGTCGCAGAACAACTTCAGAAACGAAATAATAAACGACGTCAGCTAAATCATGAGAAAAATGTGATGGTTCTGCGAAAATTAGGGAGTTTGCGAGAATGTCGCAAGCCGTATCCGTAAATAAAGGACAAATTAGCTGTCATCCATTATGAAATTCCCTATAAATAGCCATTCAATTGTAAGGAAAGAGAGAAAGATCTTTTTGGAGAGTAGTAGCTAACAAACATGAGAGAGAAAAATCAAGTGTGGTTGTTGTTCTTATTCCCTTTCTCTTTTCTTGTAAGATTGTTCGAAAGATTAATCAATAAAATTAAGATTGTTAATCTAAAATGAGTTGAATACTAATGAAATCTTGTGAAGGGTGTAGTGTAGGATTTCCTGCAACTACAAGTTCCAAAGAAATATATCTTCTCTAGATTATGAACAAGAAAACTATTACAATTCTCTCTTTGTTACGCTCACAATCTCTCTAGGTAAATAACCTTAAACTATTTGCTAAGCTTGCTTTTACGATAATTAATACTGCATCACAAACTTATATTCTAGGTATGTGTGTTCAACCTCCTTTTCTAGGTGTCAAACCTCACTCTCTAGATGTCTTAGCTATAAGCTAAACATCTCTATTTATAGTTTTAATGGTTTCCCAAACTTTTCTAGGAATCTATTTCCTTTTCTAGGTTTAATTCCTTTTTCTAGGTATATTTCCCTTTCTAGGAATATTACCTTGTCTAGGAATATTCTTAATCTAGGAATAATTCCTTTTCTAAGTATATATTTCCTAATCTAGAAATATTACCTTGTCTAGGAAATATTCATTTTCTAGGTATATTTTCTTATCTAAGAATACTGCCTAAAAATCAGTATTCCTTCCTTAAATTACAATTCTATCCTCAATCCTTTTTGAGGATCACTAGTTCCCAGAGAGAGGAGGATACACATGTATCATGCGCCCCCACTCAAGAACTTGAACTCCTGTGAAAGTTAGATTTGGAGGTTAGGGAACCCGAGAGTTCCTTTCTCCATGCTGAACCACCTCCCCTTGCTTGGAACTTGACTTTGACTTCTAATTAGAAAAGCATCCTTATTTTCTTGTCTTGTCTTAGTCACTCTTCGCTCCGTAATGCAATCCTCTTCGAGTGGTTCTTCTCTATCAAACCACAAGTTTTCTGCATGTGGCAAGATCATCTTGTCATCTCCATCATTATCTAGTAATGGTGGTTCAAACATATTCAACCTTCCTAGGTCTTCTTCTTTTTGTTTGGTTAAGGTTTCCAAAAAAACTCTATTCGGCTTCTCCTCAAGACAACAGGTCACAAGGAGAATGAACTTCGTACTAGCATTCACCAACCGTTTAGCTTGAGTGGATGTAATCAAGCTTGCTCCCTCAAGAGGAGAGTTAATAGCTCGTATTACAAAAGATTTCCCATCTTTGGTAAAGGTATACTTCTGCTCCCTTTGATGTAAAACTGCATCTCGATCCCACAAGTAAGGACTACCAAGTACAACTTGACAAACATCCAATGGAACCACGTCGCATGTAACCTCGTCAATGTATGACTCATCAAAAGAAAACTTGAACGTGCACTGTTCTGCAACCTGTAGACCACCTTCCTTTTGAAGCCACCCTAAAGGATAGGGTTTCATATGTTTGAAAGTTTTCAAACCCAACTTATGTACCAAAGAATGTGAAAGTAAATTCTTCTGGATTCCTGGGTCAATAACAACATCTATTAGTGTTGTCTTAACCTCCATCTTAATTGTGAAGAGTCGTTCCCTAAGGTCATCTTTTAAAGGTCCTTCTTTTTCTCCTGCCATAAGAAGAGATTTGAGTTGGGTTCCGTTAGTCCTTGGACTTCTATTGGAGTTTGTGCGACTAGTGCTGCCTACTTGGCTTCTCTATTCTGCAACCCTTTTGGTTTTAGATTAGGATATTTCATCCAACACTTGTCGACAACATGTCCTGTTTGTTTGCAATGTGTACAAGTCAAACCTTCTTTTTCTTTAGAATTCCTATCCTCTTTTCTCCTTTCATCTCTTTAAGCGACGAAACCTCTAGACTTCCCCTTGGTGTTTCCCTCAACATCAGATTTCTTAAGCCTGCCTTCGATAACATTAGCTTTTATGCTTGCTTCGGAGATAGTATCCACCGAGAACATCTTCAACTCCTTCCGTATATACTCATGGAACCCAGAAATGTACTTCATATAAATAGCATGATCTTCCAAGTACAAATCTAAAACCATAGCTTGATTATGAAATTCCGAAGTATATTCTTGAACGGTTTGGTTGTAAGTCTGCTTTAAGTCGTACCACTCTAACCATCTCTCTTCAAGGTATCCAACCGGATAAAATTGTTTCGTCACAACTTCCTTGAATCCCTTCCACGAAAATGCTCCCTTACTTAGGTACTGCCTTTGATAAGCTTTCCACCATATTAGAGCATGCTTTGAAAGCTTCAATGCCGCAAAAGCTATCTTCTCCTTAGAACCATATTCAAAGAAATAAAAGTAGGTCTCTAGACGCTCTATCCAATCATCTAATTTCTCTACGTTGACACTTCCATCATAAAGCGGAATTTCAACATGGAAATCAATTTTTAGATTCTTACCATGATTCATAAACTTACCACGAGGTTTTGTTGCTTTTGTGCCTTTAGGAATCTCATCTTCTTCTTCCTCTTCACTTTCTTCTTCTTCCTCCTCACCCTCTTCTTCTGAACCCCAAGATGAAGATTTCTTTTTCGTAAGTTTCAGATTTAGTGCATTGGAACGAATACAAGCAACCAACTCGTCCAGGGTAGTTTGAATCGTCTTCATCTCCTTTTCTAAAATAACCACCTTCTCGTCGGTAGTTTTTGGTTCATCAGTCTTAGACTCATCGTCTGATTTTGTCATCCTTGGTTTTCTTGTTCTTTTAACGTATTCTTGCTTTTCGATGCCGCAAAAGCTATCTTCTCCTTAGAACCATATTCAAAGAAATAAAAGTAGGTCTCTAGACGCTCTATCCAATCATCTAATTTCTCTACGTCGACACTTCCATCATAAAGCGGAATTTCAACATGGCAATCAATTTTTAGATTCTTACCATGATTCATAAACTTACCACGAGGTTTTGTTGCTTTTGTGCCTTTAGGAATCTCATCTTCTTCTTCCTCTTCACTTTCTTATTCTTCCTCCTCACCCTCTTCTTCTGAACCCCAAGATGAAGATTTCTTTTTCGTAATTTTCAGATTTAGTGCATTGGAACGAATACAAGCAACCAACTCGTCCAGGGTAGTTTGAATCGTCTTCATATCCTTTTCTAAAATAACCACCTTCTCGTCGGTAGTTTTTGGTTCATCAGTCTTAGACTCATCGTCTGATTTTGTCATCCTTGGTTTTCTTGTTCTTTTAACGTATTCTTGCTTTTCGAATAACTCACCAAGTTGTTTGTAGAGAGATCTAGTGAAGACCATAAACCACAAGAATTTTCCATAAAAGAACGAACTTGCTATGATACCAACTTGATACGTATTGATCTCTGTACCTTGGTGACTATTATTACAGAGGCGGAATTCAGAATAATAATAGACGAAAAACAGAAAACATAACACACTAGAAACCAGTTCCGAAGAAATATATCTCCTCTAGATTATGAAAAAGAAAACTATTACAATTCTCTCTTTGTTACGCTCAAAATCTCTCTAGGTAAATAACCTTAAACTATTTGCTAAGCTTGCTTTTACAATAATTAATATTGCCTCACAAACTTATCTTATAGGTATGTGTGTTCAACCTCCTTTTCTAGGTGTCAAACCTCACTCTCTAGATGTCTTAGCTATAAGCTAAACATCTCTATTTATAACTTTAATGGTTTCCAAAACCTTTCTAGGAATCTATTTCCTTTTATAGGTTTAGTTCCATTTTCTAGGTATATTTTCCTTTCTAGGAATATTACCTTGTCTAGGAATATTCTTAATCTAGGAATAATTCCTTTTCTAAGTATATATTTCCTTATCTAGAAATATTACCTTGTCTAGGAAATATTCCTTTCCTAGGTATATTTCCTTATCTAAGAATACTGCCTAAAAATCAGTATTCCTTCCTTAAATTACAATTTTATCCTCAATCCTTTTTGAGGATCACTAGTTCCCAGAGAGAGGAAGATACACATGTATCAGTTTTACTACTAGTACTAAACCTAAATTCATAAAGCTTAATGCGTTCGGGGGAGTTACATCTTGTAAGCGAACGTCAAGGTGGTTCTTTTGAATAGAATCTGATAATTAAGCGGACATGTTACTCAGTGAAACAAGAAATTTTGGGGTTAGCTAAGCGAACCTGCTATCCTACGATTGATGATAATCTGTGACTAATAAAAAGTGGAAAGAACATAACTTGAATCATTGTTTTGCAACGAAGAAGGATTCCTTGATCTAATCTCTCTTATTGATTTCAACTTAAGCTTTTAATTTCTTTGTTTACTTTTTTTTTAAATCTAAAACCAAAACCCCCCCTTTTTGTGACAATTAAAAAACTAAAACCTCTTGCTCCTCGTGGGAACGAACTTGACTACACTATATTACTTGTTAATTAGGTGAAAAATAATAATCAATTTGTTGTGGTTACGACACGCATCAAATTTTGGCGTCGTTGCCAGGGAGCAGCGGACGATTTTAGTTGTTTTCTTTTTTCTTTTTACTTTATTTGTAGTTGCAGGAAATCCTACAACATACCCCTTGTAATAATTTGTAGATATAAACATAAAAATGATGATAAGAATGCTAAAATTGTAAAGAGACACAAGGTTTACGTGGTTCGATCAGTTTGATCTACATCCACGGGGTTAGGTTTTACTATGGTTATTTGTAATTACATCTTGATTACATGGAGACTCCATTAATGAGTATTTGGAGCTCTAGGTTCTTGAAGGAGGAAGAAGAAGGATATAATAATAATACAACCAATTATACTTTCTCTCTCAACAGAATGTATCCTCTTATAAAGTGTGTCTCTCTTTCTGATTATCTCTCCCCTTTCTCTCTCTTGCCTTTCTCTTTATATAGGTGTTTACATAGTGGATGACAGCTAATGTACAACTAACATTTCCTCTAATTTCGGATCTGGCTTGCGGTATTTTCGCAAGCTTACAAATGTAACATTCGCAATATTCCTAATTTTCGCAAGATCATCACACTTTTCTCATGTTTAAGTTGATGTCATATGTTATGTCGTTTCTGAAATCATATTGCGATGTCTTCGCGATGTGTTGTTAATAATTTCGCAAGCGTGTCGTTGTTGCGAGATTCTGATCCTATATTATTCTTGCTTTGTTAGATTATATTATCGTGTCTAAATAGTTTTTGAGAATCTTGTTTTCAGGTACTTGATATCTGGCACCTAAACAATGGGATTACCAACATTGTGGGATTACAACTCGTAAGGGAACAATACTACAAGAAGCTCGGAACTTGCAAGAAGAGCCTTCTACATCAACAATGGTAGGCGGTACAAATAATCAACCACCACCTCCACCTGCGGAGAAGAAGTTAGGAGAGCTAATGTACATCTAACATTTCCCTTAATTTCGGATCTGGCTTGTGGTATTTTCGCAAGCTTACAAATGTAATATTCGCAACATTCCTAATTTTCGCAAGATAATCACACTTTTCTCATGTTTAAGTTGATGTCATATGTTATGTCGTTTCTGAAATCATACTGCGATGTCTTCGCGATGTGTTTTTAATAATTTCGCAAGCGTGTCGTTGTTGCGAGATTCTGATCCTACATCTTGCCTCTTTTTTCTTGAATATTGCTTGAAGAGCGATCTTCAGGAAAAAATCCGTTGTTGTAGTTGTTGGAGTAGTCTTTGATCTTTGTTGATGAAGAAACGAGTGAAAGAATAATGGAATTGAAAAGTACGTACTTGCCTCTATTCTTTTGTGAAGTTTTGGAATGTTGCGAAGTAAATAAGAAGTATCATCTTTTGAAGTATGCGAAGTATGAAGTATCCTTGAAGAAGTATAAGAAGCATGAAGTATCCTTGATGAAGTATAAGAAATATTCAATCCTCGAAATATAAGAAGAATTCGTCCTTGAATGAGAATAATAAGTATTTCCTCTATTCATGCGAAATTATTACTCCATTTTTGGTGATTCTTGCCGAGAAGATAAAGAACATAAAATGTTTTCTTGGTAATCCATAGTTGCCTTTGTTCTTTATCTATGAGGGTAGAATCCTTGAGAAAATGTTGAATGTGCGAATTGTTTCTTCATTCTTATCTTTCCTCTGTCTATGTTTTGTGCTCATGCGATAGTATAATCTCTTCAAGTTGCTTATAATTGTGCGAAATAATTGAGCGAGATAATCACATCATTCGGAAGAATCATATTCTGCGAAATTATGACACATTCTAAGAAATTCTGAATCATTCCGTGAAGTTCTGAATAATCTTGCGAAATTCTTGAATAATCCTGTGAAATTCTGAATAATCCTGAATAATTATGCGATATTATTGCAAAATTCTGCAATATTATTTCATACAGTTTTGTAAAGTATTTATGCGAACATAATGCTTATGTGATGATTATGTTATGAAATGTGTATGCGATGTTTATGCCATGAAATGCTTATGCAATGCTTTTATGATGCGAGTATGATGCTTGTATGATGAGAATGCTTAGATATTGCAATGTATAGTTAAGGTTTGTGTTACTTAGCTCATTTTTCCGTCTAAAATTGATGTAGCTTTAAATTGATTCCATTCTTCATTTCTCTGCCTTTTTCTTTAGTGTATGCATTCTTCTTTGTGTAGTTATTGTTCTTCACAAGTTCTTACTTGTGTTTCATTTTCCCTCTTTCCTGCACTATTAGTATCTCTTAACAGTATAATCATAATATCAAGTCTGCGGCATTTTCACTGCCTCAGTTTCATTTCCATGTACATATTCGCAAGCTTGTTTGCTTACATATAATCATTCTCGCAAGCTTACTTGCTTACTCATTTTCTTATGTGGTCTTATTTTGCCTTCCTAGTTAAAGGTCTTATTTTGCCACCTCTTGTCATTGCGACAAAATCGCAGGACGTCTTTGCACTTTCATGCAAAAACCTATTGATCTTTCCTTAACTTTTTCTTTTGTATTATTGCCTCTTCGGGATTGTTGCGACAATATGACAGGCCTAAATATTTGTAGTTGCAGGAAATCCTACACTACACCCCTCATATGATTTCATTGTTGATCAACTCATTTTTAGGTTTATATTCTTACTTTTATTGATTAATTTTTGAATGTTCTTACAAGAAAGATAAAGAAGTCAAGAATGATCTCTGCTTTGAACTTTCTCTCTCCTATTTACTTGTTTCTTACTCAAAAAAGATCTCTCTCTTATTTACAACTCTAATGACTATTTATAAGGAAATACATAGTGGATGACAGCTAATCTGTCCTTTATTTTCGGATATGGTTTGCGACATTCTCGCAACCTTACAGATGTTAATTTCGCAAACTCTCTAATCTTCGCAAGACTATCACATCTTTCTCGTGACCTTAGATGACGTCATTTATTCTATCATTTCTGAAACTGTTTTGCGACGCTGTTAAGCTGTGTCATTGATAGCTTCGCTGAAACATTGTCATTGCGAAATTCTGATCCTATATCTTGCCTCTTCTCATATCTTCTCTGCAAAGTAGAGAGTGATGTGAGAAATGCCGCAGCTGCTTATCTTTTCATATTCCACATTTATCACATGTACTCTCTCTTCCATTTATTTCTTGACACGTCTTCTGTAACCGCTACTTTTCAACCGCTCACGTCTCTTCGTCTTAATGGTGTTTATTTCTTCGAGTAAAAAATCTTCTTTATATACTCTTCTTACCCCCTTTTTCCACTTTTCTTTTTACTTTCTCTTCTATTTTTATTCTCTCATCTCTGCAACTCTGTTATTCTTCTGCAAATTCTGCTGCTGTAATTTTTTCTTCCTTCAATCCTTTTACTTTCTATACATTCCCATACTCTATATTCAAACATGGATCCAAGTGGTCATAGATATGAGAAGAATTTACAAGATGTCCAAAAAGATCTTGCTGATAAAGGTTTCACACTCTCCACCATTCCTGGTGAGAATGCCAAATCAATTCTTTCTGTCAAGCTTTTCTCTGATCAATATTGTGATGATCAATCAATCATAATTTCGCTAGGTCAGATTCTCGCAGGTCTCCCTATTCCTCTTTATAACCCAGATCTTCCTTTATTTTATGAAATTCTCGCTTATTCGGGATTTTTGCGAGCCATCTTCCAACTAAGTGGGGACTGCATCCGTCTGATGCTAGAGTTTGCTAATCGTGGTGCTGGTAGAGGATCTATTTACTCCAAAGAACTTAGGGATCCAAAATTCGCAAACCTAGAGATAGTTGCTGAGAAGTATACAGTGGCGAATTTCTTTGAGAACTACGAACTTATCTCCATGAAGAAAGAGAATACTCGTTGGGGTATTCGATTAAAAAGGAAAGATAACATTGATGAAGCCAAAATTCTTATGCAAGATATTGATTGGCATTCTGGTAAAAACACAACTCCTCGCCAATCCAAAGATGATAAATGGTGTGTTTTTCCTTTAATGCTAAAGGGACCCTACATTGCTGGATCAAACGTTCTTCCTGCGAATCTCGCTGCATATCAACCTTGGGTTTTCTCTTGGACCGAGAAGGAGAAAGAGGTATGTTTCTCCCCTTTAACTCATTTTATATTTCTTTATTGATTTTTACTATTCTGTTCGCTAACTCTTGCGACATTCCGCAGATCCAAAAACTGAAGGATAGTTACAACAGGACTGGGAAATCTAGTACTCTGTTAGCTCTTCGCTCATACACAGATGAGGTAAGAAATTTTCTCTTATGACTTTAAATAGTACTGTTACTTCCATGCTTCCATTTCTTATTTCTATCTGTGTGTGAAGATTACTGCTGAAGTAGAAGAATCTGCTGATGCTGCGAAGATTGGTGATAAAGGTAAAGGTGCTCTTCGCAGGGAAAAAACAACTGGTCCTCCTCCAAAGAAAAGAAAAGTTCGTTCTTCTTCTCCTTCAAATGTTCCTCCTAACAAAAATTCCGAAAGTGATAAGGGTGATGAGGATAATGATGATCTTGCTGCAACTGAAGATTCTCCACCTGAATCTTCTATGGATAAGCTTTCTGGCCTCTTTTATGATTCTCTACAAGGAATGGGAGATAGCCAATTCGCAAATACCTGTAAAGCTCTCGCTACCCTTTGTGATGTCCCTTTACTAGATGGTGATAGCTCTCTTCGTGGAGTTTCTATATCAGTGACTCCCGACTTCTTGCATTCTCTCAATAGTCTGGTATACTTTTATCCTTTTACTTCTTCATTCTTATAACTCAAAATCTCTTTCTATACTAATATTTTTTATATCTTTTCACAGGCTGGAAAAGCTTCTTTTGTTGTTGCCTCAGATCTAGAGAGAAGACACGAAAATCTTGAAAAGAAGAATCTTCAATTTCGCAAAAAGAATGAAGAACTGGAAGCTGAAGTTAAAGGTCTTCGGGAGAAAAATAGACAATTAGAAATTGATTCTTCCTCGTATAAGAACAAAATTTCTAGTCTTCAACAAGCTAATAATCAGCTTTACGGTATGTTACTTTTCTCTTTATTCATTCATCTTGTTGTTTTATCTTATTTAAATGATCCTTTTTGCTGACATTTATGGTCTTTCTGATGAAGCTACCCTTCTTCGCTCATTTCCTAATTCCTTGGATAATGATACCCTTCTTGAACGTCTTAACAATTCCTTAAATAGCTTCTCAAATGATAGAATTTCATCTCTTTCTCTAAATGAACTTAGATCGAAATTTCGCCTCTTAGAAATTGATCATAGATCCAGTTTAGGCTTAGCCAACAGATTTAAGCGTCTCCTTATTGATTCCAAAGAGAAAACCAATGAGTTAAGAACCAAAATTAGCGGTCTCATAGATGATAAGGATCGTATATCTGATAAACGTGCCAAGGCTTTGGCGAAATTCCAAGAGGCTCTCCTTGAAGTTCAACTTGAGCGAGATGAAGCTAACCGCAAGAATATTGAACTCTGCGAAAGGGAAAATCAAATTCGTTCTCGTCTTCTCATAAGTAGTGAGGATGAATTTGTCTGGGTTGCGAAAATTTTAGATGATGCTAGAAAAGATTTAGGCGTAAATGTTAGTCTCCAAGTTGAACATACAGCCTTGATTAGAGATATGATTTCTGACAGAGAAGGTTGCTAATTGCTCTTCTTTACCAATCTTTTGCTTCCTATGAATTTTTATCAAGTTAATAATTGATTGTCTTTTGTTCGCAGATTCTGAAAATAAATATCGTGAAAAGATTGAAGAACTTGAAGCTAAAAAGGAGGAACTCGCAAAGAATCTTTCTTCTCGCAACGACAAGTATTCTCGATTAAAGAATCAAATCAAGATCACCGTTGCGAATTTTAAGAATGACGCTATGCATTTTCGCAATCAAACCATCCAAATGGTTTGTGATGATCATAATATCCCACATTCTGATTATCCTTGTCTTTTAGAAGAAATCCCACAGAATACTCCCAGTTTGATTATCTCTGATAGCGAAGCTGACGATGAAGAATCTGATAGTGATGGAAGTTCTGATGGTGATGAAGATTCTGACGCAGATGAAGAAGGAACCAAGTCTGATGAAGATAATGAAGGATTAACCAATAAATAGTCTTTACTTCTTTCTTTGATTCTTTGTAATACTTGTACATTTATTTCTTCCTTCTGTATATTTGTGCTTCTTTCATTTTGACCTGCGTAAATTAAAACAATTCTTCTTTGCAATACAGTTAATCAATATAATCATTAATTCTTGAATTTTTGAGTAAATCTCTCATATGGAGACAAATAACATTTTCTAATTTCATACATTCCCATACTTGCCTCTGTTATTTGAATCCAAATGAGAGATTTCATAAAATTTTTCTTATTGTATAATTTTGCAACCTTTTGCGAAGTGAATTTTGTTTCTTTTCAAAATCTCATTCCTGTGTGGTCTTATTTTGCCTTCCTAGTTAAAGGTCTTATTATGCCACCTCTTGTCATTGCGACAAAATCGCAGGACGTCCTTGCACTTTCATGCAAAAAACCATTGATCTTGCCTTAACCTTTTCTTTTGTATTATGGCCTCTTCAGGAATGTTGCGACAATATGACAGGCCTAAATATTTTTGCGAAAATAAAGCCCCATGATATTGTCGTCTTGCGACGAAATCGCAGAACGTCTTCGCACTTTCATGCGAAAACCCATTGATCTCTTCTTATCTTTTTCTTTTGTATTATTGCCTCTTCAGGATTGTTGCACAAATATGAAAAGTCTTAATATCCTTGCGAATAAAAAGCCTTATGACATTTACGTCTTAAGACACTTATCATCTCCCTAATGGAGGGTGCCACCCTTATCTCCCCCCTGGTTGCCCCTTCAAGGAGGCGTACTTCTACCATACAAGGTTAGATCCTCCCATCCAGTCTTAACAACAACCAGTTGTTTTCGCAGCCTCTTATCCCTTTTACCTATAAAGTTTATGGTTACGAGACTGCACCCTAAGTGGGGTTTTCTTCAGGCCGAGTGCAGTATAAGCCAAGACTTGTCAAGAATGGCAAGGTACGCTTCAAACGTCCCTGTAACTCTTGACTCAACCGCGTACCTCGGCGCCTTGATCAGATCTGCACTCCTTGGAAGAGTCCTTATTACCTTAGTCGCCCAACCTAAGTCATATGCTTAAGTTGAGAATCCAAGGTGCCTCTCCCGGATGGGCTTCATTGACCCCAAATCTCCATGACTCAGGTTCCGGTGGCAGTGTAGCCTTTCCCTGAGTCATGCAATAAGTACCCCCTTATATGACGTACTTTAGGTCTTACATTTTCCTCTTGCGAAATTGTATTCGCGAACTAGGGTGTACGCCATAAAGGTTCGCCTCTTTCTCTTTTGTCATTCTTCTCTAATTATTTTCTGTAAAATTCATTATCTCTGCGAGAGTCTCGCAAATCATTATATTTTATCTGAATTTCACAATCTCAATTTTGTTGTTCAATCAAATGTATTTTTGAGAATTTTACTTATTGCGAGATTATCGCAACAACTTAATCATTCATACATTTCTTGTTTTTATTACCTTTGCCATCCTCTGCTTCTTTATTATTTTCTGCTACTGCTTCCTTGGTAGTGGTATGTACATCCTTTTTATTCTGAGCTAGCATTAATTTCGCAACATCTCTTCTCCTTTATTTTCTATTGTATCCACCATCAACCTCTCACTTCTTTGTACATCCTTTATTTTGTGTCGCCAGTTTTCCTTCTTGTTTGCTCTTCCTTCGCAAGATTCTATCTCAGTTTTGTAACATCTCTTTCCTTCAACCCAATCTCCCTTTATGATTCCTACACCATTGGGGTGAGGGAATTTGATGCATTGGGGGAAAGTTGAAGCTACACCTAGAATCCCATGTAGCCAAGGTCGACTAATTAATGCATTGTAGGGTGATTCTACATCAACGACACAAAATGAGATTTAAGAAGATATTCCCTTCAATGGAATTTTCATAGTAACCTCCCCTTTAGGCTTGTTAGCAGTAACATTAAAACCATATATCTTATATGTTGATGGTATAAGATCATCATCTCTTCCACCCATGGTTTTATAAGTATGATAAAATAAGATGTTCATAGAGCTTCCAGTATCGACTAGAATTCTATTGATTGCCCATGAATCTTCAGCTTCATCATCCTCATCTTCTTTCGGTTTTGGATTAATTTCTAATTTTATTACCAATGGATTGTCATGCACCTCTTCTCCTTCGGGAATTTCTTCTGTAGTAAAAGAAATGATTTGTTTCTGCCATTCCTCTAGTGGCGAGATTTTCGCAATATTCATAATTTCTCTTCCATTATTATCTCTTGCGAACACTCTACTCAAAACATTATCATGAAAATCTTCAATTGTCTTATATGAATGTACGATAGAGTGACAGAATAGATTTTTTTCTTTTGCACCAACTTCTATGAAGAATGTTTCTTTCTTTTTCATCGTATTCACTTTGTGATGTTCTGGCTGTAGGATCAGAATCTCGCAACAATGATGTCTCAGCGAAGTTAACAACGGTATTGCACATAAGCGTCGCAGAACAATTTCAGAAACGACATCAGCAAGGATCATGAGAAAGGTGTGATAGTCTCGCGAAAATTAGAAAGCTTGCGAAGTCAACATCTGTAAGGTTGCGAGAATGTCGCAATCCATATCCGAAAATAAAGGACAGATTAGCTGTCATCCACTATGTATTTACCTCATAAATAGTCATTCGAGTTGTAAAGGAATAAGAGATCTTTTTTGAATGAGAGATAAGTAAATAGGAGATAGAAAATTGAGAGCAGAGATCATTCTTTATTTCTTTATTTTCCTTGTAAGAATATTCAGAAATTAATCAATAAAATTAAGAGTGTAAACCTAAAAATAGGCTGATCAACGATAAAATCATAAGAGGGTGTATTATAGGATTTTCTGCAACTACATAATGGCGCTAGAAACAGGGAGATTGAAGATCGAAAGTTGAAGATTGTTGATTTAGAAAATTCAAATCAAGAAAGTGATTAAACAAATCAGTGAATCCGTTGGAGGAAAGATGAATAGAATTAATGAAAATGGCAAAAGATTGGAGTGTAATATGATAACAAAAAGCTTGGTTAATGAATTCCATGAAAACATCAAAGGAAGAATACATAAACGAAATTTTGAAGGAAAGAAAATTATGGCGGTAGAAAAAACTTCACCTTTGAAAGATTGGGAAAAGCAAAGAATTGTGTTCATGGCAGAAGAAATACCAAAAGAAAATTTGAATCATACATCTCCATTGGTTTTCACAGTTCCTATCACACGAAAAGAGAAGGATACGACAATAAAATCCACAGGAGAATGGATGTTGAAAATAACTTTAATTGATACAGGAAGTTCAGTTGATATAATATTTTATCATCCATTTCGAGGAATGGGATTTAAAGATGAAGAAATGTCCAATTCAACATATTTTGTTCACGGCTTTGGAAAATCCACAAAAAAACCTAAAGGAGAAATAGTGGTACGAATTCCACTTGGAGAAATCGAAACACATGTGACATTTGTGCGTGGTGGATATGGAATCGCCATATAATATGTTATTAGGAAGATCATGGATACATGCGATAAAAGCTATGGTATAAACGTTGCATCAATGTATTAAATTCCCCACTCCAAGTGCAATAGGTGAAATCAGAGGAGATGTTGATAATGCGAAATTATGTCATCAAATTGAAGTAAGGCGTTATGAAGAACAAGCAAAAAGGAAACAATTTAGCAGAAAATTGGTAAAGGAAGCAAAGAAGGAAGAAGAATTTAGAGTATATATGATAAGGGCGAAAGAAGGCAAAGGAATACCCAGCGAAATTTCGGAAGAAGGAGAAGGATCCATAAAAGCAATTAAAGAACCCACACCAATGGGAGAACCTAAACCCAGCTACACTGCCGCAGAACCAACAAAAGAAATAAATGTTGGGACTGAAGAGGAGCCTCTATGTTGAGAATTGGAACCAAAATGGATATAGAAGAAGAAAAGAACTGTCAATTTACTGCGAGAATATAAAGATATTTTCGCAGGAAACATGGATGAGATACCAGGAATAGATCCAACAATTGCTTGCCACAGACTGGAGATTAACAAAAATGTGAGACCATTTAAACAGAGAATAAGAAAAATCGCAACAACTTACCATTCCCAAATAGAAGAAGAATTACAGAAAATGCTGGAGGCAGGAATTATAAGAGAAGCTAAATACCCAGAATGGATAGCGAATATGGTCATTGTCCCAAAGAAAAACAAGGGAATCAGGATTTGCATAGATTTCACTGATTTGAACAAAGCTTGCCCTAAAGATAGTTTTCCGTTACCCGATATTCCTCAAATGGTGGAATCTGCAGCAGGAAATGATAGGGTATCATCTTTAGATGGGTACAAAGGGTATAACCAAATTCCTCTCGCTGAAGAAGATCAAGAACATACTGCTTTCTTTGCTCCTAGAGGTTTATATTGTTATACGAAAATGCCGTTTGGTTTGCGAAATGCGGGAGCAACATATCAAAGAATGGTAGAGAAGGTGTTCGCAAAATGGATACACAAAACATTAGAAGTATACGTGGATGACATGTTGGTAAAGAGTAAGGAAGCTAAGGACCATGTACAAGACTTGAGGGAGATTTTTGAACAAATGCGGCAGTATAACATTAAATTGAATCCCGAGAAGTGTACTATTGGAGTTGCATCGGGAAAATTTTAGGCTACATTGTATCAAAGGAAGGAATACAGGTTGATCCGGAAAAAGTGCAAGCAGTTCGTGACATGCCAACACCAGCAACAATAAAAGATGTACAGAAGTTGAATGGGCTTCTAGCTTCGCTGGGGAGATTCATTTCGCGATCATCAGACAAATGCAAATATTTTTTCGATATACTCAAGAAGGGTGCGAAATTTAAATGGAGTGATGAATGTGAAAAGGCTTTTCAAGGAATCAAAGAACATCTTATGAATACAACTATCTTACAAAAGGCAACCAGGAGAAGAATTATTGATTTACCTTGCGACAACGTCGCATGCAAGTTGTATTATTGCGAGTAGACGCAGGAGTGGAGAAACCCATTTATTACATTAGCAAAACTTTTAATACCGCAGAGAAGAATTACTCAAAATTGAAAAGTTGATCTTAGCATTAGTTTATGCATCATTTAAGCTCCGCATATATTTTCAAGCACACAAGATAAGGGTATTAACAAAAGTACCAATTGAATCAGTGATGAAGAATTCTAAAAGATCAGGAAGGGTAGAGAGATGGAATGCACAAGTAGGCCATTTTGATATTAAATATGAAGTTTTATCTTCACCAAAATCACAAGTTGTTGCGGATTTCTTGGCAGAATTTCCTTTAGAAGAAGATGAAGCAGTAGAAGAAATGATGGATGTAGAAGACGAACATGGAGATCCAAAAGATTTATTAACAGAACCAAATAGATGGGAAATACTGGTAGATGGATCATCAAATGGAGAAGGAAATGGAGTTGGAATTGTTTTAATTTCGCCAGAAGGAATAAAGATGGCTTTTTCATTCAGGTTGGAATTTGAATCCACTAATAATGAAACAGAATATGAAGCTGTGATACATGCATTAAAATTCGCAATAGAAATGAAACTAGAAAACGCCAGGATCACTAGTGATTCGCAGCTAGTTATTCGCCAAATAAAAGGAGAGTATACTACAAATGAACCATCCCTGAAGAAATACAAGAAGCTGGTTGAGGAATTGTCAGCGAAAATCCCAAAAATAAAATGGAGGCACATTTCAAGAAAGGATAATAGACTCGCAGACGCTTTTGCTTTCATCTCAAGTATGATGACAGATCCAACTGCGAGATGCATAAAAATACAAACACTTCTGTCACCATCAGTCAATAAAGAAGAGGAAGATGTGGATGTGATGGTCATAGATAATGAAAAAGAAGAACAAATAAATAATGTCGCAGACTGGAGAATGGAGCTTCACGCATATTTGGCGAAAGGAGAAACACCAAGAAATAGATTGGAAACACACAAGTTAAAAAGCCGAGCAACGAATTATGAATTAAGAGATGGGTTGTTATACCGAAAATCTTTTAGTGGACCATCACTCAGATGTTTGACACGAAGGAAGGAGAAAAGGTGCTGAAAATGTTACATAGTGGAGACGCTGGCAATCATAGTGGAGGAAGATCTTTGGCACATAGAGCAAAAATGCAAGGTTATTACTGGCCATACATGCATGAAGATGCAAAACAAATATCAAGACGTTGCGAAGATTGTCAGCGGCATGGAAAGAAGATACATGCACCAGGAGCACCATTGTCATCTTCAACCAGTGTGTGGCCCTTTGGAAAATGGGGCTTAGATATTGTGGGGCCATTTTTACCAGGAACTGGACAAAGAAGATACTTAATAGTCGCAACAGATTATTTCACAAAATGGACAGAAGTGAAGGCAGTACAACATATTCGCGACAAAGATATCTTTACATTCATATTCGAAAATATCATTTGCAGATTTGGAATTCCTGCACAGTTGGTATCCGATAATGGGAAACAGTTTGAGGGGCAGAACATAGAAATGTTACTCAATGCATTCAAGATAAAATGTGGAAAGTCCACTCCTTTATATCCACAAGCTAATGGGAAAGTAGAAGCAACAAATAAAACAATTGCAGATATATTAAAGAAGAAATTAGAAGGACATCACAGATCATGGTGTGAACAAGTACATAATGCAGTATGGCTTATAATACAACTAGAAGAGAAGCTACTGGAATGTCACCTTTTTGTTTAACATATGGCGTTGAAGCGGTGTTACCAACAGAAATTGTTATTCCGACAACAAAAAGAGAAGCATGGGAGAAAAATCTTAGTGCGGGTTTAATTCTAAACAAACTTGATGAATTAGAAGAAAAAAAAAAGAAAAAGCTTTACAACATATGGAAAATTATCAGCGAAGATTGGCTCGAGAATATAATAAACGTGTCAAGATACGTGAATTTCAACCAGGAGATTTAGTTCTGCGAGAAACACCAATATATCAGCGAGAAAATGGTGGAAAATTAGCGAAAAATGGGATGGACCTTACATCATAAAGGAGATAGTTGGAACAGGAGCTTATAGATTAATGGACCCAGAAGGAAGAGATGTTGGTCATAGATTAGATAGACCATGGAACAGATTGTACTTGAAAAGATATTATCCGTAAGAAGCTTTGAGAAGTTATGAATTCTGAAAGAATAATTGCAGGATTATTCATGACAAAACAAGATCATGATGTGCGAAATTTTCGCAGAGAACAATGACATAAAAGAAAGGGGCGAACCTTTATGGCGTACACCCTAGTTCGCGAATAAAATTTCGCAAGAGGCAAATGTAAGACCTAAAGTACGTCATATTAGGGGGTACCTGTTACATGACTCAGGGAAAGGCTATACCGCCACCGGAACCTGAGTCATGGAGATTTGGGGTCAATAAAACCCATCCGGGAGAGGCACCTTGGATTCTCAACTTAAGCATATGACTTAGGTTGGGCGACTAAGGTAATAAGAACTCTCCCAAGGAGTGCATATCTTATCATGGCGCCGAGGTACACGGTTGAGTCAAGAGTGTCGAGGGCGTTTGAAGCGTCCTTGCCATTCTTGACAAGTCTTGGATTATACTGCACTCGGCCTGAAGAAAACCCCACTTAGGGTGAAGTCTCGTAACCATAAGACCTATAGGTAAAAGGGATAAGAGGCTGCGAAAACAATTGGTTGTTGTTAAGACTAGATGGGAGGAGCTAACCTTGTATGGTAGAAGTACGCCTCCTTGAAGGGGCAACCAGGGGGAAGATAAGGGCGACACCCTCCATTAGGGAGCTGATAAGTGTCTTAAGATGCAAATGTCATGAGGCTTATTATTCGCAAGGATAATTAAGGCTTGTCATATTTGTGCAACATTCATGAAGAGGCAATAATACAATAGAAAAACATAAGATGAGATCAATGGGTTTTCGCATAAAAGTGCGAAGACGTCCTGCGATTTCGTCGCAAGACGGCAATGTCATGGGGCTTTATTTTCTCAAGAATATTTAGGCCTGTCATATTGTCGCAACATTCCTGAAGAGGCCATAATACAAAAGAAAAAGTTAAGACAAGATCAATGGGTTTTTGTATGAAAGTGCAAGGACGTCCTGCGATTTTGTCGCAATAACAAGAGATGGCATAATAAGACCTTTAATTAGGAAGGCAAAATAAGACCATATAATAAAACAAACTAATTATGAGCATTTATAACAGATTATTTTTCGCAAGAAAGATAATGAGAGGCAAGTATGGGAATCGATATGCAAGAAGCATTATCTTTCTTATCAACAAAATATTAAAAGAAATAGTTGACTTCAAAGTCGATTGAAAAATGTAGCTCTCAAAAGTAATAAAAATAAGACAGCTCAAGAAAACAAAGCTAGAAAAGAAGCTCAAGATTCAATATCAATATCAGTAGCATGGGATGACAAAAGTTCTTCGCAAACATTCTCGCAAGCTTCTCCTTCATTTCGGATTTGATCTTTGTCATGACTAGCATTTTGATTATCGCCAGCAATTACTTGATTAGCATCTTGAGTATCGCCAGCAACTACTTCTTCGGGAGAAATTTCTTTCTCATTATGATTAACACCAGCAGATACTTCTTTAGAAGGAAATTCTTCTTCATCTTCCAGGAAATTATCCTCTGCACCGCTTTCATAATCGTAATCACTATAAGCAGGACGAGGAACTTCATCATCATATACTTCTAAAGGATCAATTGATGTAGGAGGAAGAGAGTTGGACAATAAAATGTCATTTACAAGGACTTAAGCCCGGAGATGAACTTGGCAAAGAAGTGCTCTTTGATGATTCCTATCTTGAATATCCTTAAAATAAGCAAGATAATCAAGTCTTCTTTATGCCCGGTCGCGAGAACCAGTAAGAGTAGAGACAAGTAATGCATTCTCTTTGCGAATTTTAGCATATTTAGCCTCCAAAGAAATAGAAGAATGAAGATTCTTCTCAGACTCTGCAAAAAATAAAATGCAAAATTTTATTAAGATAAGGAATTCAGAGAGATATGACAAAGGAAAGATAATTAAGGCAGTCAAACTATTATGACTACCTTCCTCTTGTGAAATAAGATGTTGAACCAAGGATAGACAACTATTCTCCCAATGATCCATTTCGTCATCAAATTTATCTCCAACTAAACCTTTAAGTCGAGACTGAAGATTTTTCTCTTTAGAAACAAGGAAGGCATTTTCTTTCGCAAGAGAAGAATAAGATTCTTCTAATTTGGAATATTGATCTTTAAGCTGATTTTCCTTCACACTTAAAGCTATTCTACCTTGAATGAGTGAATCTCTTTCAGTGATAGATGATTCTGTTACTTCTTTAAGTTCATTTCTTAAAGAGCGAAGAGATTTTTCTTGGTCAGCACATACTTTTTGGAGAATATTAAGTTGTTGCGAAGATATCGCCATCTTGTTTAAATAAATTCGCTTCTCTTGAGACAAGGTTTTATTCTCATATGATAAAGTTTTCATTCCTAAATTAGCTTTGGTTAAAGAATAAGAAAGACGAGATACTTCATTACTTAATATATCTTGTTTTTCAACTAATTGGGTATTTTCATTGGTAAGGTTATTTATTTGATCAAGAGAATATGAATAGAGATTATCTAATTGGTTATATTGATCCATTAAGACTTCTTTATCAACACGGGATTCTTCAACAGCAGATTCAAATTGATATCTCTCCATTACTCGTTTATGACTTAGTGCTTAACATGCGAAAGAGGGATTTAAAAGATAATTAAGCAGGGGAAGGATAAAACCATCGAAAAGGCAGATTAAAGACATAAATGAGGAAATCATACCTCTTAACTCATCATTCTTCTTGCGAAGATTATCACGATCCAGCAAAACATTCTGAAGTTTCTGATTTTCAAGACGAAGAGCATTACATTCTTTTTCTAAAGTTGTCTGCGAAGCAGCTTTGTCAGAACCCAAATGCTTGCTCAGAATTTCGCAAACATTAGACTTGATGGGATTAGTGGAAGACTTCTTGCCATCATCTAGAATCTCAGATAAAACCTTGAAAGCAATATTTATCCCTTCCACGGTCTCTTTCGACAAAGGAGAAGACTTAGGAAGAGAACTGGTAGAGACATAAGGTTGAGAAACATTCTCAGTGGGAATAGAAGAGGCTTTATTCGCAGAAGGAACCACAAGGTGAGTTTCAGTCATAGGAAGATCAACTGGAGAAATGAAATCAGAGGCAGCATTCTCGCGAGTTGGAGATAAAGGTTTATCTTGCGAATATATCGCAGGAGATTTAGAAGAAATGAAGTTAGAGGCAGCGTCTTCATGAATTGGAGATAAAGGTTTATCTCGCGAAGATATCGCAGGAGATTTGGAAGAAATGAGTAGATGGAAGGGAATAGTAGTTGGAACATCCTTGAGGTGGCGAGATTTCTTGTGAGGTCTATGAAGATCTTTATCACCCTTCGAATTACAATCTAGATAAGAAACAGAGGCAACAATATTGTTATTAGAAAAATATAGTGTTTCTTACTACCTTCTCATTCGCAGACTTCCTTTTATGAACGACAACTTTATGCTGTGATATGGGATTGTTAGGGTTCTGAACTGAAAATTTAGTGTTGGAGCCGCTTTTGCTGAAATAAAAAGAGTGTGGGAATCACATAAACAACATCACATAAGGCAATAAACAAGATCAATTTCAAATATATCAATTTCAGCAAAATTTATAAGGAAGAAAAAAGAAGACTAACCTTGATGAAACCATGAAAGATGATAGCAGGGAAATTATCTTGAAGAAGATCACGAATTATGAAGATCTAATTTGAAGATGAAGAAGAATTTAAAAAGATTGAAGAAGAAAGAAGAAAAATTGCAACGATGGAGTTCGTAGAAGAACGATGAAGTTGCAGAGAGAATAAAAAGAAAGAAGAGGATGAAAAGAAATATATATAGAGAAAATTTTTCCTCGAGAAAATAAACGTGGTTAATACGGAAAGATTTAAGCGGTTAAAAAGTAACGGTTACAAAAGACGTGTCGAGAAATAAATGGAAGAAAGAATACGTGTGATAAATGCAGAATACGAGAAAATAAGCGGTTGCGGCATTTCTCACATCATTATATACTTTGCAGAGAAGATATGAGAAGAGGCAATATGTAGTATCAGAATCTCGCAACAATTGTGTCTCAGCGAAGTTAACAATGGTATTGCACAAAAGCGTCGCAGAACAATTTCAGAAACGACATCAGCAAGGATCATGAGAAAGGTGTGATAGTCTCGCGAAAATTAGAAAGCTTGCGAAGTCAACATTTGTAAGGTTGCGAGAATGTCGCAATCCATATCCGAAAATAAAGGGCAGATTAGCTGTCATTCCACTATGTATTTCCCTTATAAATAGTCATTCGAGTTGTAAAGGAATAAAAGATCTTTTTTGAATGAGAGATAAGTAAATAGGAGATAGAAAGTTGAGAGTAGAGATCATTCTTGATTCCTTTATTT